>NW_026775304.1:0-53378 GCF_030867095.1 Alligator mississippiensis | reverse complement strand
TCCCCCGTTTTTTGGTTCCTACCCCCGGTGTCGCGCTTAAATGGGTCCCCCCGGAAACGGGGGCCCTTTTTTTTGGTTCCTACCCCCGTTTTTTGGTTCCTACCCCGGTGTCGCGGTTAAATGGGTCCTCCTGGAAACGGGGGCCCGTTTTTTTGGTTCCTACCCCCGTTTTTTGGTTCCTACCCCGGTGTCGCGCTTAAATGGGTCCCCCAGGAAACGGGGCCCGTTTTTTTGGTTCCTACCCCCGTTTTTTGGTTCCTACCCCCGGTCTCGCGCTTAAATGGGTCCCCCCGGAAACGGGGGCCCGTTTTTTGGTTCCTACCCCGGTGTCGCGCTTAAATGGGTCCCCCCGGAAACGGGGGCCCGTTTTTTTTGGTTCCTACCCCCGTTTTTTGGTTCCTACCCCCGGTGTCGCGCTTAAATGGGTCCCCCAGGAAACGGGGGACCGTTTTTTGGTTCCTACCCCCGTTTTTTGGTTCCTACCCCCGGTGTCGCGCTTAAATGGGTCCCCCCGTAAACGGTGGTCCTTTTTTTTGGTTCCTAATCCGTTTTTTGGTTCCTACCCCGGTGCCACGCTTAAATGGGTCCCCCCGGAAACGGGGACCCGTTTTTTTGGTTCCTACCCCCGTTTTTTGGTTCCTACCCCCGGTGTCGCGCTTAAATGGGTCCCCCCGGAAACGGGGGCCCGTTTTTTTTGGTTCCTACCCCCGTTTTTTGGTTCCTACCCCCGGTGTCGCGCTTAAATGGGTCCTCCCGGAAACTTGGGCCCTTTTTTTTTGGTTCCTACCTCCGTTTTTGGTTCCTACCCCCGGTGTCGCGCTTAAGTGGGTCCCCCCGGAAACGGGGGCCCGTTTTTTTGGTTCCTACCCCCGTTTTTTGGTTCCTACCCCCGGTGTCTCGCTTAAATGGGTCCCCCCGGAAACGGGGGCCCGTTTTTTTGGTTCCTACCCCCGTTTTTTGGTTCCTACCCCCGGTGTCGCGCTTAAGTGGGTCCCCCCCGGAAACGGGGGCCCGTTTTTTTGGTTCCTACCCCCGTTTTTTTGGTTCCTACCCCCGGTGTCGCGCTTAAATGGGTCCCCCCGGTAACGGGGACCCGTTTTTTTTGGTTCCTACCCCCGTTTTTTGGTTCCTACCCCCGGTGTCGCGCTTAAATGGGTCCCCCCGGAAACGGGGGCCCGTTTTTTTTGGTTCCTACCCCCGTTTTTTGGTTCCTACCCCCGGTGTCGCGCTTAAATGGGTCCCCCCGGAAACGGGGGCCCGTTTTTTTGGTTCCTACCCCCGTTTTTTGGTTCCTACCCCCGGTGTCGCGCTTAAATGGGTCCCCCGGAAACGGGGGCCCGTTTTTTTGGTTCCTACCCCCGTTTTTTTTGGTTCCTACCCCCGGTGTCGCGCTTAAATGGGTCCCCCCGGAAACGGGGGTCCTTTTTTTGGTTCCTAACCAGTTTTTTGGTTCCTACCCCCGGTTTCACGCTTAAATGGGTCCCCCCGGAAACGGGGGCCCGTTTTTTTTGGTTTCTACCCCCGTTTTTTGGTTCCTACCCCCGGTGTCGCGCTTAAATGGGTCCCCCGGAAACGGGGGCCCGTTTTTTTTGGTTCCTACCCCGTTTTTTGGTTCCTACCTCCAGTGTCGCGCTAGATGGGTCCCCCCGGAAACGGGGCCCGTTTTTTTGGTTCCTACCTCCGTTTTTTGGTTCCTACCCCCGGTGAAACGCTTAAATGGGTCCCCAGGAACGGGGGCCCGTTTTTTTGGTTCCTACCCCCGTTTTTTGGTTCCTACCCCCGGTGTCGCGCTTAAATGGGTCCCCAGGAAACGGGGGCCCGTTTTTTTGGTTCCTACCCCCCTTTTTTGGTTCCTACCCCCGGTGTCGCGCTTAAATGGGTCCCCCCGGAAACGGGGGCCCGTTTTTTTTGGTACCTACCTCCGTTTTTTGGTTCCTACCCCCGGTGAAACGCTTAAATGTGTCCCCAGGAAACGGGGGCCTGTTTTTTTGGTTCCTACCACCGTTTTTTTGGTTCCTACCCCCCGGTGTCGCGTTTAAATGGGTCCCCCCGGAAACGGGGGCCCGTTTTTTTTGGTTCCTACCCCCGTTTTTTGGTTCCTACCCCCGGTGTCGCGCTTAAATGGGTCCCCCCGGAAACGGGGGCCCGTTTTTTTGGTACCTACCCCCGTTTTTTGGTTCCTACCCCCGGTGTCGCGCTTAAATGGTTACCCCCGGAAACGGGGGCCCGTTTTTTGGTTCCTACCTCCGTTTTTTGGTTCCTACCCCAGGTGTCACGCTTAAATGGGTCCCCCGGAAACGGGGGCTTGTTTTTCTGGTTCCTACCCCCGTTTTTTGGTTCCTAACCCCGGTGTCGCGCTTAAATGGGTCCCTCTGGAAACGGGGGCCCGTTTTTTTGGTTCCTACCCCCGTTTTTTGGTTCCTACCCCCGGTGTCGCGCTTAAATGGGTCCCCCCGGTAACGGGGGTCCTTTTTTTTGGTTTCTAACCCAATTTTTTGGTTCCTACCCCCGGTGTCGCGCTTAAATTGTTCCCCCCGGAAACGGGGGCCCGTTTTTTTGGTTCCTACCCCCGTTTTTTGGTTCCTACCCCCGGTGTCGCGCTTAAATGGGTCCCCCGGAAACGGGGGCCCGTTTTTTTGGTTCCTACCCCCGTTTTTTTGGTTCCTACCCCGGTGTCGCGCTTAAATGGGTCCCCCCGGAAACGGGGGCCCGTTTTTTTGGTTCCTACCCCCGTTTTTTGGTTCCTACCCCCGGTGTCGCGCTAAAATGGGTCCCCCCGGAAACTGGGGCCCTTTTTTTGGTTCCTAACCCCTTTTTTTGGTTCCTACCAACGGTGTCGCGCTTAAATGGGTCCCCCCGGAAACGGGGGCCCGTTTTTTTGGTTACTACCCCCGTTTTTGGTTCCTACCCCCGGTGTCGCGCTTAAATGGCTCCCCCGGAAACGGGGGCACGTTTTTTTGGTTCCTACCCCCGTTTTTTGGTTCCTACCCCCGGTTTCGCTCTTAAATGGGTCCCCCCGGAAACGGGGGCCCGTTTTTTTTGGTACCTACCCCCGTTTTTTGGTTCCTACCCCCGGTGTCGCGCTTAAATGGGTCCCCCCGGAAACGGGGGCCCATTTTTTTGGTTCCTACCCCGTTTTTGGTTCCTACCCCCGGTGTCGCGCTTAAATGGGTCCCCCCAGAAACGGGGGCCCGTTTTTTTGGTACCTACCTCCGTTTTTTGGTTCCTACCCCCGGTGAAACGCTTAAATGTGTCCCCAGGAAACGGGGGCCCGTTTTTTTGGTTCCTACCCCCGTTTTTTGGTTCCTACCCCCGGTGTCGCGCTTAAATGGGTCCCCCAGGAAACGGGGGCCCGTTTTTTTGGTTCCTACCCCCGTTTTTGGTTCCTACCCCCGGTGTCACGCTTAAATGGGTCCCCCCGAAACGGGGGCCCGTTTTTTTGGTTCCTACCCCCGTTTTTTGGTTCCTACCCCCGGTGTCGCGGTTAAATGGGTCCTCCCGGAAACGGGGGCCCGTTTTTTTGGTTCCTACCCCCGTTTTTTTGGTTCCTACCCCCGGTGTCGCGCTTAAATGGGTCCCCCAGGAAACGGGGGCCCGTTTTTTTGGTTCCTACCCCCGTTTTTTGGTTCCTACCCCCGGTCTCGCGCTTAAATGGGTCCCCCCGGAAACGGGGGCCCGTTTTTTGGTTCCTACCCCCGGTGTCGCGCTTAAATGGGTCCCCCGGAAACGGGGGCCCGTTTTTTTGGTTCCTACCCCCGTTTTTTGGTTCCTACCCCCGGTGTCGCGCTTAAATGGGTCCCCCAGGAAACGGGGGGCCCGTTTTTTTGGTTCCTACCCCCGTTTTTTGGTTCCTACCCCCGGTGTCGCGCTTAAAATGGGGTCCCCCCGGAAACGGTGGTCCTTTTTTTTGGTTCCTAATCCGTTTTTTGGTTCCTACCCCTGGTGCCACGCTTAAATGGGTCCCCCCGGAAACGGGGACCCGTTTTTTTGGTTCCTACCCCCGTTTTTGGTTCCTACCCCCGGTGTCGCGCTTAAATGGGTCCCCCCGGAAACGGGGGCCCGTTTTTTTGGTTCCTACCTCCGTTTTTTGGTTCCTACCCCCGGTGTCGCGCTTAAATGGGTCCTCCCGGAAACTTGGGCCCTTTTTTTTTGGTTCCTACCTCCGTTTTTTGGTTCCTACCCCCGGTGTCGCGCTTAAGTGGGTCCCCCCGGAAACGGGGGCCCGTTTTTTTGGTTCCTACCCCCGTTTTTTGGTTCCTACCCCCGGTGTCTCGCTTAAATGGGTCCCCCCGGAAACGGGGGCCCGTTTTTTTGGTTCCTACCCCCGTTTTTTGGTTCCTACCCCCGGTGTCGCGCTTAAGTGGGTCCCCCCGGAAACGGGGGCCCGTTTTTTTGGTTCCTACCCCCGTTTTTTGTTTCCTACCCCCGGTGTCGCGCTTAAATGGGTCCCCCCGGTAACGGGGACCCGTTTTTTTGGTTCCTACCCCCGTTTTTTGGTTCCTACCCCCGGTGTCGCGCTTAAATGGGTCCCCCCGGAAACGGGGGCCCGTTTTTTGGTTCCTACCCCCGTTTTTTGGTTCCTACCCCCGGTGTCGCGCTTAAATGGGTCCCCCCGGAAACGGGGGCCCGTTTTTTTGGTTCCTACCCCCGTTTTTTGGTTCCTACCCCCGGTGTCGCACTTAAATGGGTCCCCCCGGAAACGGGGGCCCGTTTTTTTGGTTCCTACCCCCGTTTTTTTTGGTTCCTACCCCCGGTGTCGCGCTTAAATGGGTCCCCCCGGAAACGGGGGTCCTTTTTTTGGTTCCTAACCAGTTTTTTGGTTCCTACCCCCGGTTTCACGCTTAAATGGGTCCCCCCGGAAAACGGGGGCCCGTTTTTTTGGTTTCTACCCCCGTTTTTTGGTTCCTACCCCCGGTGTCGCGCTTAAATGGGTCCCCCCGGAAACGGGGGCCCGTTTTTTTTGGTTCCTACCCCCGTTTTTTGGTTCCTACTCCAGTGTCGCGCTTAGATGGGTCCCCCCGGAAACGGGGGCCCGTTTTTTTGGTTCCTACCTCCGTTTTTTGGTTCCTACCCCCGGTGAAACGCTTAAATGGGTCCCCAGGAAACGGGGGCCCGTTTTTTTTGGTTCCTACCCCCATTTTTTGGTTCCTACCCCCGGTGTCGCGCTTAAATGGGTCCCCCAGGAAACGGGGGCCCGTTTTTTTGGTTCCTACCCCCCTTTTTTGGTTCCTACCTCCGGTGTCGCGCTTAAATGGGTCCCCCCGGAAACGGGGGCCCGTTTTTTTTGGTACCTACCTCCGTTTTTTTGGTTCCTACCCCCGGTGAAACGCTTAAATGTGTCCCCAGGAAACGGGGGCCTGTTTTTTGGTTCCTACCACCGTTTTTTGGTTCCTACCCCCGGTGTCGCGTTTAAATGGGTCCCCCCGGAAACGGGGGCCCGTTTTTTTGGTTCCTACCCCCGTTTTTTGGTTCCTACCCCCGGTGTCGCGCTTAAATGGGTCCCCCCGGAAACGGGGGCCCGTTTTTTTGGTACCTACCCCCGTTTTTGGTTCCTACCCCCGGTGTCGCGCTTAAATGGTTACCCCCGGAAACGGGGGCCCGTTTTTTTGGTTCCTACCTCCGTTTTTTGGTTCCTACCCCAGGTGTCACGCTTAAATGGGTCCCCCGGAAACGGGGGCTTGTTTTTCTGGTTCCTACCCCCGTTTTTTGGTTCCTAACCCCGGTGTCGCGCTTAAATGGGTCCCTCTGGAAACGGGGGCCCGTTTTTTTGGTTCCTACCCCCGTTTTTTGGTTCCTACCCCCGGTGTCGCGCTTAAATGGGTCCCCCCGGTAACGGGGGTCCTTTTTTTGGTTTCTAACCCAATTTTTTGGTTCCTACCCCCGGTGTCGCGCTTAAATTGTTCCCCCCGGAAACGGGGGCCCGTTTTTTTGGTTCCTACCCCCGTTTTTTGGTTCCTACCCCCGGTGTCGCGCTTAAATGGGTCCCCCGGAAACGGGGGCCCGTTTTTTTGGTTCCTACCCCCGTTTTTTGGTTCCTACCCCGGTGTCGCGCTTAAATGGGTCCCCCCGGAAACGGGGGCCCGTTTTTTTGGTTCCTACCCCCGTTTTTTGGTTCCTACCCCCGGTGTCGCGCTAAAATGGGTCCCCCCGGAAACTGGGGCCCTTTTTTTGGTTCCTAACCCCTTTTTTTGGTTTCCTACCAACGGTGTCGCGCTTAAATGGGTCCCCCCGGAAACGGGGGCCCGTTTTTTTGGTTACTACCCCGTTTTTGGTTCCTACCCCCGGTGTCGCGCTTAAATGGCTCCCCCCGGAAACGGGGGCACGTTTTTTTGGTTCCTACCCCCGTTTTTTGGTTCCTACCCCCGGTGTCGCGCTTAAATGGGGTCCCCCCGGAAACGGGGGCCCTTTTTTTTGGTTCCTACCCCCGTTTTTTGGTTCCTACCCCCGGTGTCGCGATTAAATGGGTCCTCCCGGAAACGGGGGCCCGTTTTTTTGGTTCCTACCCCGTTTTTTGGTTCCTACCCCCGGTGTCGCGCTTAAATGGGTCCCCCAGGAAACGGGGGCCCGTTTTTTTGGTTCCTACCCCGTTTTTTGGTTCCTACCCCCGGTCTCGCGCTTAAATGGGTCCCCCCGGAAACGGGGGCCCGTTTTTTGGTTCCTACCCCCGGTGTCGCGCTTAAATGGGTCCCCCCGGAAACGGGGGCCCGTTTTTTTGGTTCCTACCCCCGTTTTTTGGTTCCTACCCCCGGTGTCGCGCTTAAATGGGTCCCCCAGGAAACGGGGGCCCGTTTTTTTGGTTCCTACCCCCGTTTTTTGGTTCCTACCCCTGGTGTCGCGCTTAAATGGGTCCCCCGGAAACGGTGGTCCTTTTTTTTGGTTCCTAATCCGTTTTTTGGTTCCTACCCCCGGTGTCACGCTTAAATGGGTCCCCCCGGAAACGGGGACCCGTTTTTTTGGTTCCTACCCCCGGTGTCGCGCTTAAATGGGTCCCCCCGGAAACGGGGGCCCGTTTTTTTTGGTTCCTACCCCCGTTTTTTGGTTCCTACCCCCGGTGTCGCGCTTAAATGGGTCCCCCGGAAACGGGGGCCCGTTTTTTTGGTTCCTACCCCCGTTTTTTTGGTTCCTACCCCCGGTGTCGCGCTTAAATGGTTCCCCCCGGAAACGGGGGCCCGTTTTTTTGGTTCCTACCCCCGTTTTTTGGTTCGTACCCCCGGTGTCGCGCTAAAATGGGTCCCCCCGGAAACTGGGGCCCTTTTTTTTGGTTCCTAACCCCTTTTTTTGGTTCCTACCAACGGTGTCGCGCTTAAATGGGTCCCCCCGGAAACGGGGGCCCGTTTTTTTGGTTCCTACCCCCGTTTTTTGGTTCCTACCCCCGGTGTCGCGCTTAAATGGCTCCCCCGGAAACGGGGGCCCGTTTTTTTGGTTCCTACCTCCGTTTTTTGGTTCCTACCCCCGGTGTCACGCTTAAATGGGTCCCCCGGAAACGGGGGCCCGTTTTTTTGGTTCCTACCCCCGTTTTTTGGTTCCTACCCCCGGTGTCGCGCTTAAATGGGTCCCCCCGGAAACGGGGGCCCTTTTTTTTGGTTCCTACCCCCCGTTTTTTTGGTTCCTACCCCCGGTTTCGCGCTTAAATGGGTCCCCCCGGAAACGGGGGCCCGTTTTTTTGGTTCCTACCCCCGTTTCTTGGTTCCTACCCCCGGTGTCGCGCTTAAATGGGTCCTCCCGGAAACTTGGGCCCTTTTTTTTGGTTCCTACCTCCGTTTTTGGTTCCTACCCCCGGTGTCGCGCTTAAGTGGGTCCCCCCGGAAACGGGGGCCCGTTTTTTTGGTTCCTACCCCCGTTTTTTGGTTCCTACCCCCGGTGTCTCGCTTAAATGGGTCCCCCCGGAAACGGGGACCCGTTTTTTTGGTTCCTACCCCCGTTTTTTGGTTCCTACCCCCGGTGTCGCGCTTAAATGGGTCCCCCCGGAAACGGGGGCCCGTTTTTTGGTTCCTACCCCCGTTTTTTGGTTCTTACCCCCGGTGTCGCGCTTAAATGGGTCCCCCCGGTAACGGGGGTCCTTTTTTTTGGTTTCTAACCCCGTTTTTTGGTTCCTACCCCCGGTGTCGCGCTTAAATGGGTCCCCCCGGAAACGGGGGGCCCGTTTTTTTGGTTCCTACCCCCGTTTTTTGGTTCCTACCCCCGGTGTCGCGCTTAAATGGGTCCCCCGGAAACGGGGGCCCGTTTTTTTGGTTCCTACCCCCGTTTTTTGGTTCCTACCCCCGGTGTCGCGCTTAAATGGGTCCCCCCGGAAACGGGGGCCCGTTTTTTTGGTTCCTACCCCCGTTTTTTGGTTCGTACCCCCGGTGTCGCGCTAAAATGGGTCCCCCCGGAAACTGGGGCCCTTTTTTTTGGTTCCTAACCCCTTTTTTTGGTTCCTACCAACGGTGTCGCGCTTAATTGGTTCCCCCCGGAAACGGCGGCCCGTTTTTTTTGGTTCCTACCCCCGTTTTTTGGTTCCTACCCCCGGTGTCGCGCTTAAATGGCTCCCCCGGAAACGGGGGCCCGTTTTTTTGGTTCCTACCTCCGTTTTTTGGTTCCTACCCCCGGTGTCACGCTTAAATGGGTCCCCCGGAAACGGGGGCCCGTTTTTTTTGGTTCCTACCCCCGTTTTTTGGTTCCTACCCCCGGTGTCGCGCTTAAATGGGTCCTCCCGGAAACTGGGGCCCTTTTTTTGGTTCCTACCCCCGTTTTTTGGTTCCTACCCCGGTTTCGCGCTTAAATGGGTCCCCCCGGAAACGGGGGCCCGTTTTTTTGGTTCCTACCCCCGTTTTTTGGTTCCTACCCCCGGTGTCGCGCTTAAATGGGTCCTCCCGGAAACTTGGGCCCTTTTTTTTGGTTCCTAACTCCGTTTTTTGGTTCCTACCCCCGGTGTCGCTCTTAAATGGGTCCCCCCGGAAACGGGGGCCCGTTTTTTTGGTACCTACCCCCGTTTTTGGTTCCTACCCCCGGTGTCGCGCTTAAATGGGTCCCCCCGGAAACGGGGGCCCGTTTTTTTGGTTCCTACCCCCGTTTTTTGGTTCCTACCCCCGGTGTCGCGCTTAAATGGGTCCCCCCAGAAACGGGGGCCCGTTTTTTTGGTACCTACCTCCGTTTTTTGGTTCCTACCCCCGGTGAAACGCTTAAATGTGTCCCCAGGAAACGGGGGCCCTTTTTTTTGGTTCCTACCCCCGTTTTTTGGTTCCTACCCCCGGTGTCCGTGCTTAAATGGGTCCCCCCGGAAACGGGGGCCCGTTTTTTGGTTCCTACCCCCCGTGTCGCGCTTAAATGGGGTCCCCCGGAAACGGGGGCCCGTTTTTTTGGTTCCTACCCCGTTTTTTGGTTCCTACCCCCGGTGTCGCGCTTAAATGGGTCCCCCCGGAAACGGGGGCCCGTTTTTTTGGTTCCTACCTCCGTTTTTTGGTTCCTACCCCCGGTGTCACGCTTGAATGGGTCCCCCGGAAACGGGGGCCCGTTTTTTTGGTTCCTACCCCCGTTTTTTTGGTTCCTACCCCCGGTGTCGCGCTTAAATGGGTCCCCCCGGAAACGGGGGCCCTTTTTTTGGTTCCTACCCCCGTTTTTTGGTTCCTACCCCCGGTTTCGCGCTTAAATGGGTCCCCCCGGAAACGGGGGCCCGTTTTTTTTGGTTCCTACCCCCGTTTTTGGTTCCTACCCCCGGTGTCGCGCTTAAATGGGTCCCCCCGGAATGGGGGCCCGTTTTTTTGGTTCCTACCTCCGTTTTTTGGTTCCTACCCCCGGTGTCGCGCTTAAGTGTGTCCCCCCGGAAACGGGGGCCCGTTTTTTTGGTTCCTACCCCCGTTTTTTGGTTCCTACCCCCGGTGTCTCGCTTAAATGGGTCCCCCCGGAAACGGGGACCCGTTTTTTGGTTCCTACCCCCGTTTTTTGGTTCCTACCCCCGGTGTCGCGCTTAAATGGGTCCCCCGGAAACGGGGGCCCGTTTTTTGGTTCCTACCCCCGTTTTTTGGTTCTTACCCCCGGTGTCGCGCTTAAATGGGTCCCCCCCGGTTACGGGGTCCTTTTTTTTGGTTCCTACCCCCGGTGTCGCGCTTAAATGGGTCCCCCCGGAAAACGGGGGCCCGTTTTTTTGGTTCCTACCCCCGTTTTTGGTTCCTACCCCCGGTGTCGCGCTTAAATGGGTCCCCCGGAAACGGGGGCCCGTTTTTTGGTTCTACCCCCGTTTTTTGGTTCCTACCCCCGGTGTCGCGCTTAAATGGTTCCCCCCGGAAACGGGGGCCCGTTTTTTTGGTTCCTACCCCCGTTTTTTGGTTCGTACCCCCGGTGTCGCGCTAAAATGGGTCCCCCCGGAAACTGGGGCCCTTTTTTTTGGTTCCTAACCCCTTTTTTTGGTTCCTACCAACGGTGTCGCGCTTAAATGGGTCCCCCCGGAAACGGGGGCCCGTTTTTTTGGTTCCTACCCCCGTTTTTTGGTTCCTACCCCCGGTGTCGCGCTTAAATGGCTCCCCCGGAAACGGGGCCCGTTTTTTTGGTTCCTACCTCCGTTTTTTGGTTCCTACCCCCGGTGTCACGCTTAAATGGGTCCCCCGGAAACGGGGGCCCGTTTTTTTGGTTCCTACCCCCGTTTTTGGTTCCTACCCCCGGTGTCGCGCTTAAATGGGTCCCCCCGGAAACGGGGGCCCTTTTTTTTGGTTCCTACCCCCGTTTTTGGTTCCTACCCCCGGTTTCGCGCTTAAATGGGTCCCCCCGGAAACGGGGGCCCGTTTTTTTGGTTCCTACCCCCGTTTCTTGGTTCCTACCCCCGGTGTCGCGCTTAAATGGGTCCTCCCGGAAACTTGGGCCCTTTTTTTTGGTTCCTACCTCCGTTTTTTGGTTCCTACCCCCGGTGTCGCGCTTAAGTGGGTCCCCCCGGAACCGGGGGCCCGTTTTTTTGGTTCCTACCCCCGTTTTTTGGTTCCTACCCCCGGTGTCTCGCTTAATGGGTCCCCCCGGAAACGGGGACCCGTTTTTTTGGTTCCTACCCCCGTTTTTTGGTTCCTACCCCCGGTGTCGCGCTTAAATGGGTCCCCCCGGAAACGGGGGCCCGTTTTTTTGGTTCCTACCCCCGTTTTTTGGTTCTTACCCCCGGTGTCGCGCTTAAATGGGTCCCCCCGGTAACGGGGGTCCTTTTTTTTGGTTTCTAACCCCGTTTTTTGGTTCCTACCCCCGGTGTCGCGCTTAAATGGGTCCCCCGGAAACGGGGGCCCGTTTTTTTTGGTTCCTACCCCCGTTTTTTGGTTCCTACCCCCGGTGTCGCGCTTAAATGGGTCCCCCGGAAACGGGGGCCCGTTTTTTTGGTTCCTACCCCCGTTTTTTGGTTCCTACCCCCGGTGTCGCGCTTAAATGGGTCCCCCCGGAAACGGGGGCCCGTTTTTTTGGTTCCTACCCCCGTTTTTTGGTTCGTACCCCCGGTGTCGCGCTAAAATGGGTCCCCCCGGAAACTGGGGCCCTTTTTTTTGGTTCCTAACCCCTTTTTTTGGTTCCTACCAACGGTGTCGCGCTTAATTGGTTCCCCCCGGAAACGGGGGCCCGTTTTTTTGGTTCCTACCCCCGTTTTTTGGTTCCTACCCCCGGTGTCGCGCTTAAATGGCTCCCCCCGGAAACGGGGGCCCGTTTTTTTGGTTCCTACCTCCGTTTTTTGGTTCCTACCCCCGGTGTCACGCTTAAATGGGTCCCCCGGAAACGGGGGCCCGTTTTTTTGGTTCCTACCCCCGTTTTTTGGTTCCTACCCCCGGTGTCGCGCTTAAATGGGTCCTCCCGGAAACGGGGGCCCTTTTTTTTGGTTCCTACCCCCGTTTTTTGGTTCCTACCCCCGGTTTCGCGCTTAAATGGGTCCCCCCGGAAACGGGGGCCCGTTTTTTTGGTTCCTACCCCCGTTTTTTGGTTCCTACCCCCGGTGTCGCGCTTAAATGGGTCCTCCCGGAAACTTGGGCCCTTTTTTTTGGTTCCTAACTCCGTTTTTTGGTTCCTACCCCCGGTGTCGCTCTTAAATGGGTCCCCCCGGAAACGGGGGCCCGTTTTTTTGGTACCTACCCCCGTTTTTTGGTTCCTACCCCCGGTGTCGCGCTTAAATGGGTCCCCTCGGAAACGGGGGCCCGTTTTTTTGGTTCCTACCCCCGTTTTTTGGTTCCTACCCCCGGTGTCGCGCTTAAATGGGTCCCCCCAGAAACGGGGGCCCGTTTTTTTTGGTACCTACCTCCGTTTTTTGGTTCCTACCCCCGGTGAAACGCTTAAATGTGTCCCCAGGAAACGGGGGCCCGTTTTTTTGGTTCCTACCCCCGTTTTTTGGTTCCTACCCCCGGTGTCGCGCTTAAATGGGTCCCCCAGGAAACGGGGGCCCGTTTTTTTTGGTTCCTACCCCCGTTTTTTGGTTCCTACCCCCGGTGTCACGCTTAAATGGGTCCCCCCGGAAACGGGGACCCGTTTTTTTGGTTCCTACCCCCGTTTTTTGGTTCCTACCCCCGGTGTCGCGCTTAAATGGGTCCCCCCGGAAACGGGGGCCCGTTTTTTTGGTTCCTAACCCCGTTTTTTGGTTCCTACCACCGGTGTCGCGCTTAAATGGGTCCCCCGGAAACGGGGGCCCGTTTTTTTGGTTCCTACCCCCGTTTTTTGGTTCCTACCCCCGGTGTCGCGCTTAAATGGGTCCCCCCGGAAACGGGGGCCCGTTTTTTGGTTCCTACCCCCGGTGTCGCGCTTAAATGGGTCCCACGGAAACGGGGGCCCGTTTTTTTGGTTCCTACCCCCGTTTTTTGGTTCCTACCCCCGGTGTCGCCCTTAAATGGGTCCCCCCGGAAACGGGGGCCCGTTTTTTTGGTTCCTACCTCCGTTTTTTGGTTCCTACCCCCGGTGTCACGCTTGAATGGGTCCCCCGGAAACGGGGGCCCGTTTTTTTTGGTTCCTACCCCCGTTTTTTGGTTCCTACCCCCGGTGTCGCGCTTAAATGGGTCCCCCCGGAAACGGGGGCCCTTTTTTTTGGTTCCTACCCCCGTTTTTTGGTTCCTACCCCCGGTTTCGCGCTTAAATGGGTCCCCCCGGAAACGGGGGCCCGTTTTTTTGGTTCCTACCCCCGTTTTTTGGTTCCTACCCCCGGTGTCGCGCTTAAATGGGTCCCCCCGGAAACGGGGGCCCGTTTTTTTGGTTCCTACCCCCGTTTTTTGGTTCCTACCCCCGGTGTCGCGCTTAAATGGGTCCCCCCGGAAACGGGGGCCCGTTTTTTTGGTTCCTACCTCCGTTTTTTGGTTCCTACCCCCGGTGCCGCGCTTAAATGGGTCCCCCCGGAAACGGGGGCCCGTTTTTTTGGTTCCTACCCCCGTTTTTTGGTTCCTACCCCGGGTGTCTCGCTTAAATGGGTCCCCCCAGAAACGGGGGCCCGTTTTTTTGGTTCCTACCCCCGTTTTTTGGTTCCTACCCCCGGTGTCGCGCTTAAATGGGTCCCCCGGAAACGGGGGCCCGTTTTTTTGGTTCCTACCCCCGTTTTTTTGGTTCCTACCCCCGGTGTCGCGCTTAAATGGGTCCCCCCGGAAACGGGGGTCCTTTTTTTTGGTTCCTAACCAGTTTTTTGGTTCCTACCCCCGGTTTCACGCTTAAATGGGTCCCCCCGGAAACGGGGGCCCGTTTTTTTGGGTTTCTACCCCCGTTTTTTGGTTCCTACCTCCAGTGTCGCGCTTAGATGGGTCCCCCCGGAAACGGGGGCCCGTTTTTTTGGTTCCTACCTCCGTTTTTTGGTTCCTACCCCCGGTGAAACGCTTAAATGGGTCCCCAGGAAACGGGGGCCCGTTTTTTTGGTTCCTACCCCCGTTTTTTGGTTCCTACCCCCGGTGTCGCGCTTAAATGGGTCCCCCAGGAAACGGGGGCCCGTTTTTTTGGTTCCTACCCCCCTTTTTTGGTTCCTACCCCCGGTGTCGCGCTTAAATGGGTCCCCCCGGAAATGGGGGCCCGTTTTTTTGGTTCCTACCTCCGTTTTTTGGTTCCTACCCCCGGTGAAACGCTTAAATGGGTCCCCCGGAAACGGGGGCTTGTTTTTCTGGTTCCTACCCCCGTTTTTTGGTTCCTAACCCCGGTGTCGCGCTTAAATGGGTCCCTCCGGAAACGGGGGCCCGTTTTTTTGGTTCCTACCCCCGTTTTTTGGTTCCTACCCCCGGTGTCGCGCTTAAATGGGTCCCCCCGCTAACGGGGGTCCTTTTTTTTGGTTTCTAACCCAATTTTTTGGTTCCTACCCCCGGTGTCGCGCTTAAATTGTTCCCCCCGGAAACGGGGGCCCGTTTTTTTTGGTTCCTACCCCCGTTTTTTGGTTCCTACCCCCGGTGTCGCGCTTAAATGGGTCCCCCGGAAACGGGGGCCCGTTTTTTTGGTTCCTACCCCCGTTTTTTGGTTCCTACCCCGGTGTCGCGCTTAAATGGGTCCCCCCGGAAACGGGGGCCCGTTTTTTTGGTTCCTACCCCCGTTTTTTGGTTCCTACCCCCGGTGTCGTGCTAAAATGGGTCCCCCCGGAAACTGGGGCCCTTTTTTTTGGTTCCTAACCCCTTTTTTTGGTTCCTACCAACGGTGTCGCGCTTAAATGGGTCCCCCCGGAAACGGGGGCCCGTTTTTTTGGTTACTACCCCCGTTTTTGGTTCCTACCCCCGGTGTCGCGCTTAAATGGCTCCCCCCGGAAACGGGGGCACGTTTTTTTGGTTCCTACCTCCGTTTTTTGGTTCCTACCCCCGGTGTCACGCTTAAATGGGTCCCCCGGAAACAGGGGCCCGTTTTTTTGGTTCCTACCCCCGTTTTTTTGTTCCTACCCCCGGTGTCGCGCTTAAATGGGTCCCCCCGGAAACGGGGGCCCTTTTTTTTGGTTCCTACCCCCGTTTTTTGGTTCCTACCCCCGGTTTCGCGCTTAAATGGGTCCCCCCGGAAACGGGGGCCCGTTTTTTTGGTTCCTACCCCCGTTTTTTGGTTCCTACCCCCGGTGTCGCGCTTAAATGGGTCCTCCCGGAAACTTGGGCCCTTTTTTTTGGTTCCTAACTCCGTTTTTTGGTTCCTACCCCCGGTGTCGCTCTTAAATGGGTCCCCCCGGAAACGGTGGCCCGTTTTTTTGGTACCTACCCCCGTTATTTGGTTCCTACCACCGGTGTCGCGCTTAAATGGGTCCCCCGGAAACGGGGGCCCGTTTTTTTGGTTCCTACCCCCGTTTTTTGGTTCCTACCCCCGGTGTCGCGCTTAAATGGGTCCCCCCGGAAACGGGGGCCCGTTTTTTGGTTCCTACCCCCGGTGTCGCGCTTAAATGGGTCCCACGGAAACGGGGGCCCGTTTTTTTTGGTTCCTACCCCCGTTTTTTGGTTCCTACCCCCGGTGTCGCCCTTAAATGGGTCCCCCCGGAAACGGGGGCCCGTTTTTTTGGTTCCTACCTCCGTTTTTTGGTTCCTACCCCCGGTGTCACGCTTGAATGGGTCCCCCGGAAACGGGGGCCCGTTTTTTTGGTTCCTACCCCCGTTTTTTGGTTCCTACCCCCGGTGTCGCGCTTAAATGGGTCCCCCCGGAAACGGGGGCCCTTTTTTTTGGTTCCTACCCCCGTTTTTTGGTTCCTACCCCCGGTTTCGCGCTTAAATGGGTCCCCCCGGAAACGGGGGCCCGTTTTTTTGGTTCCTACCCCCGTTTTTTGGTTCCTACCCCCGGTGTCGCGC
Source organism: Alligator mississippiensis (assembly GCF_030867095.1). Taxonomy (NCBI): domain Eukaryota; kingdom Metazoa; phylum Chordata; order Crocodylia; family Alligatoridae; genus Alligator; species Alligator mississippiensis. The sequence goes on along the minus strand of NW_026775304.1, from coordinate 37,683 downwards.
TTAAATGGGTCCCCCCGGAAACGGGGGCCCGTTTTTTTGGTTCCTACCCCCGTTTTTTGGTTCCTACCCCCGGTGTCGCGCTTAAATGGGTCCCCCCGGAAACGGGGGCCCGTTTTTTTGGTTCCTACCTCCGTTTTTTGGTTCCTACCCCCGGTGCCGCGCTTAAATGGGTCCCCCCGGAAACGGGGGCCCGTTTTTTTGGTTCCTACCCCCGTTTTTTGGTTCCTACCCCGGGTGTCTCGCTTAAATGGGTCCCCCCAGAAACGGGGGCCCGTTTTTTTGGTTCCTACCCCCGTTTTTTGGTTCCTACCCCCGGTGTCGCGCTTAAATGGGTCCCCCGGAAACGGGGGCCCGTTTTTTTGGTTCCTACCCCCGTTTTTTTGGTTCCTACCCCCGGTGTCGCGCTTAAATGGGTCCCCCCGGAAACGGGGGTCCTTTTTTTTGGTTCCTAACCAGTTTTTTGGTTCCTACCCCCGGTTTCACGCTTAAATGGGTCCCCCCGGAAACGGGGGCCCGTTTTTTTGGTTTCTACCCCCGTTTTTTGGTTCCTACCTCCAGTGTCGCGCTTAGATGGGTCCCCCCGGAAACGGGGGCCCGTTTTTTTGGTTCCTACCTCCGTTTTTTGGTTCCTACCCCCGGTGAAACGCTTAAATGGGTCCCCAGGAAACGGGGGCCCGTTTTTTTGGTTCCTACCCCCGTTTTTTGGTTCCTACCCCCGGTGTCGCGCTTAAATGGGTCCCCCAGGAAACGGGGGCCCGTTTTTTTGGTTCCTACCCCCCTTTTTTGGTTCCTACCCCCGGTGTCGCGCTTAAATGGGTCCCCCCGGAAATGGGGGCCCGTTTTTTTGGTTCCTACCTCCGTTTTTTGGTTCCTACCCCCGGTGAAACGCTTAAATGGGTCCCCCGGAAACGGGGGCTTGTTTTTCTGGTTCCTACCCCCGTTTTTTGGTTCCTAACCCCGGTGTCGCGCTTAAATGGGTCCCTCCGGAAACGGGGGCCCGTTTTTTTGGTTCCTACCCCCGTTTTTTGGTTCCTACCCCCGGTGTCGCGCTTAAATGGGTCCCCCCGCTAACGGGGGTCCTTTTTTTTGGTTTCTAACCCAATTTTTTGGTTCCTACCCCCGGTGTCGCGCTTAAATTGTTCCCCCCGGAAACGGGGGCCCGTTTTTTTGGTTCCTACCCCCGTTTTTTGGTTCCTACCCCCGGTGTCGCGCTTAAATGGGTCCCCCGGAAACGGGGGCCCGTTTTTTTGGTTCCTACCCCCGTTTTTTGGTTCCTACCCCGGTGTCGCGCTTAAATGGGTCCCCCCGGAAACGGGGGCCCGTTTTTTTGGTTCCTACCCCCGTTTTTTGGTTCCTACCCCCGGTGTCGTGCTAAAATGGGTCCCCCCGGAAACTGGGGCCCTTTTTTTTGGTTCCTAACCCCTTTTTTTGGTTCCTACCAACGGTGTCGCGCTTAAATGGGTCCCCCCGGAAACGGGGGCCCGTTTTTTTGGTTACTACCCCCGTTTTTGGTTCCTACCCCCGGTGTCGCGCTTAAATGGCTCCCCCCGGAAACGGGGGCACGTTTTTTTGGTTCCTACCTCCGTTTTTTGGTTCCTACCCCCGGTGTCACGCTTAAATGGGTCCCCCGGAAACAGGGGCCCGTTTTTTTGGTTCCTACCCCCGTTTTTTTGTTCCTACCCCCGGTGTCGCGCTTAAATGGGTCCCCCCGGAAACGGGGGCCCTTTTTTTTGGTTCCTACCCCCGTTTTTTGGTTCCTACCCCCGGTTTCGCGCTTAAATGGGTCCCCCCGGAAACGGGGGCCCGTTTTTTTGGTTCCTACCCCCGTTTTTTGGTTCCTACCCCCGGTGTCGCGCTTAAATGGGTCCTCCCGGAAACTTGGGCCCTTTTTTTTGGTTCCTAACTCCGTTTTTTGGTTCCTACCCCCGGTGTCGCTCTTAAATGGGTCCCCCCGGAAACGGTGGCCCGTTTTTTTGGTACCTACCCCCGTTATTTGGTTCCTACCCCCGGTGTCGCGCTTAAATGGGTCCCCCCGGAAACGGGGGCCCTTTTTTTGGTTCCTACCCCCGTTTTTTGGTTCCTACCCCCGGTGTCGCGCTTAAATGGGTCCCCCCGGAAACGGTGGCCCGTTTTTTTGGTACCTACCCCCGTTTTTTGTTCCTACCCCCGGTGTCGCGCTTAAATGGGTCCTCCCGGAAACGGGGGCCCGTTTTTTTGGTTCCTACCCCCGTTTTTTGGTTCCTACCCCCGGTGTCGCGCTTAAATGGGTCCCCCCGGAAACGGGGGCCCTTTTTTTTGGTTCCTACCCCCGTTTTTTGGTTCCTACCCCCGGTGTCGCGGTTAAATGGGTCCTCCCGGAAACGGGGGCCCGTTTTTTTGGTTCCTACCCCCGTTTTTTGGTTCCTACCCCCGGTGTCGCGCTTAAATGGGTCCCCCAGGAAACGGGGGCCCGTTTTTTTGGTTCCTACCCCCGTTTTTTGGTTCCTACCCCCGGTCTCGCGCTTAAATGGGTCCCCCCGGAAACGGGGGCCCGTTTTTTGGTTCCTACCCCCGGTGTCGCGCTTAAATGGGTCCCCCCGGAAACGGGGGCCCGTTTTTTTGGTTCCTACCCCCGTTTTTTGGTTCCTACCCCCGGTGTCGCGCTTAAATGGGTCCCCCAGGAAACGGGGGACCGTTTTTTTGGTTCCTACCCCCGTTTTTTGGTTCCTACCCCCGGTGTCGCGCTTAAATGGGTCCCCCCGTAAACGGTGGTCCTTTTTTTTGGTTCCTAATCCGTTTTTTGGTTCCTACCCCCGGTGCCACGCTTAAATGGGTCCCCCCGGAAACGGGGACCCGTTTTTTTGGTTCCTACCCCCGTTTTTTGGTTCCTACCCCCGGTGTCGCGCTTAAATGGGTCCCCCCGGAAACGGGGGCCCGTTTTTTTGGTTCCTACCCCCGTTTTTTGGTTCCTACCCCCGGTGTCGCGCTTAAATGGGTCCTCCCGGAAACTTGGGCCCTTTTTTTTGGTTCCTACCTCCGTTTTTTGGTTCCTACCCCCGGTGTCGCGCTTAAGTGGGTCCCCCCGGAAACGGGGGCCCGTTTTTTTGGTTCCTACCCCCGTTTTTTGGTTCCTACCCCCGGTGTCTCGCTTAAATGGGTCCCCCCGGAAACGGGGGCCCGTTTTTTTGGTTCCTACCCCCGTTTTTTGGTTCCTACCCCCGGTGTCGCGCTTAAGTGGGTCCCCCCGGAAACGGGGGCCCGTTTTTTTTGGTTCCTACCCCCGTTTTTTGGTTCCTACCCCCGGTGTCGCGCTTAAATGGGTCCCCCCGGTAACGGGGACCCGTTTTTTTTGGTTCCTACCCCCGTTTTTTGGTTCCTACCCCCGGTGTCGCGCTTAAATGGGTCCCCCCGGAAACGGGGGCCCGTTTTTTTGGTTCCTACCCCCGTTTTTTGGTTCCTACCCCCGGTGTCGCGCTTAAATGGGTCCCCCCGGAAACGGGGGCCCGTTTTTTTGGTTCCTACCCCCGTTTTTTGGTTCCTACCCCCGGTGTCGCGCTTAAATGGGTCCCCCCGGAAACGGGGGCCCGTTTTTTTGGTTCCTACCCCCGTTTTTTTGGTTCCTACCCCCGGTGTCGCGCTTAAATGGGTCCCCCCGGAAACGGGGGTCCTTTTTTTTGGTTCCTAACCAGTTTTTTGGTTCCTACCCCCGGTTTCACGCTTAAATGGGTCCCCCCGGAAACGGGGGCCCGTTTTTTTGGTTTCTACCCCCGTTTTTTGGTTCCTACCCCCGGTGTCGCGCTTAAATGGGTCCCCCCGGAAACGGGGGCCCGTTTTTTTGGTTCCTACCCCCGTTTTTTGGTTCCTACCTCCAGTGTCGCGCTTAGATGGGTCCCCCCGGAAACGGGGGCCCGTTTTTTTGGTTCCTACCTCCGTTTTTTGGTTCCTACCCCCGGTGAAACGCTTAAATGGGTCCCCAGGAAACGGGGGCCCGTTTTTTTGGTTCCTACCCCCGTTTTTTGGTTCCTACCCCCGGTGTCGCGCTTAAATGGGTCCCCCAGGAAACGGGGGCCCGTTTTTTTGGTTCCTACCCCCCTTTTTTGGTTCCTACCCCCGGTGTCGCGCTTAAATGGGTCCCCCCGGAAACGGGGGCCCGTTTTTTTGGTACCTACCTCCGTTTTTTGGTTCCTACCCCCGGTGAAACGCTTAAATGTGTCCCCAGGAAACGGGGGCCTGTTTTTTTGGTTCCTACCACCGTTTTTTGGTTCCTACCCCCGGTGTCGCGTTTAAATGGGTCCCCCCGGAAACGGGGGCCCGTTTTTTTGGTTCCTACCCCCGTTTTTTGGTTCCTACCCCCGGTGTCGCGCTTAAATGGGTCCCCCCGGAAACGGGGGCCCGTTTTTTTGGTACCTACCCCCGTTTTTTGGTTCCTACCCCCGGTGTCGCGCTTAAATGGTTACCCCCGGAAACGGGGGCCCGTTTTTTTGGTTCCTACCTCCGTTTTTTGGTTCCTACCCCAGGTGTCACGCTTAAATGGGTCCCCCGGAAACGGGGGCTTGTTTTTCTGGTTCCTACCCCCGTTTTTTGGTTCCTAACCCCGGTGTCGCGCTTAAATGGGTCCCTCTGGAAACGGGGGCCCGTTTTTTTGGTTCCTACCCCCGTTTTTTGGTTCCTACCCCCGGTGTCGCGCTTAAATGGGTCCCCCCGGTAACGGGGGTCCTTTTTTTTGGTTTCTAACCCAATTTTTTGGTTCCTACCCCCGGTGTCGCGCTTAAATTGTTCCCCCCGGAAACGGGGGCCCGTTTTTTTGGTTCCTACCCCCGTTTTTTGGTTCCTACCCCCGGTGTCGCGCTTAAATGGGTCCCCCGGAAACGGGGGCCCGTTTTTTTGGTTCCTACCCCCGTTTTTTGGTTCCTACCCCGGTGTCGCGCTTAAATGGGTCCCCCCGGAAACGGGGGCCCGTTTTTTTGGTTCCTACCCCCGTTTTTTGGTTCCTACCCCCGGTGTCGCGCTAAAATGGGTCCCCCCGGAAACTGGGGCCCTTTTTTTTGGTTCCTAACCCCTTTTTTTGGTTCCTACCAACGGTGTCGCGCTTAAATGGGTCCCCCCGGAAACGGGGGCCCGTTTTTTTGGTTACTACCCCCGTTTTTGGTTCCTACCCCCGGTGTCGCGCTTAAATGGCTCCCCCCGGAAACGGGGGCACGTTTTTTTGGTTCCTACCCCCGTTTTTTGGTTCCTACCCCCGGTTTCGCTCTTAAATGGGTCCCCCCGGAAACGGGGGCCCGTTTTTTTGGTACCTACCCCCGTTTTTTGGTTCCTACCCCCGGTGTCGCGCTTAAATGGGTCCCCCCGGAAACGGGGGCCCATTTTTTTGGTTCCTACCCCCGTTTTTTGGTTCCTACCCCCGGTGTCGCGCTTAAATGGGTCCCCCCAGAAACGGGGGCCCGTTTTTTTGGTACCTACCTCCGTTTTTTGGTTCCTACCCCCGGTGAAACGCTTAAATGTGTCCCCAGGAAACGGGGGCCCGTTTTTTTGGTTCCTACCCCCGTTTTTTGGTTCCTACCCCCGGTGTCGCGCTTAAATGGGTCCCCCAGGAAACGGGGGCCCGTTTTTTTGGTTCCTACCCCCGTTTTTTGGTTCCTACCCCCGGTGTCACGCTTAAATGGGTCCCCCCGAAACGGGGGCCCGTTTTTTTGGTTCCTACCCCCGTTTTTTGGTTCCTACCCCCGGTGTCGCGGTTAAATGGGTCCTCCCGGAAACGGGGGCCCGTTTTTTTGGTTCCTACCCCCGTTTTTTGGTTCCTACCCCCGGTGTCGCGCTTAAATGGGTCCCCCAGGAAACGGGGGCCCGTTTTTTTGGTTCCTACCCCCGTTTTTTGGTTCCTACCCCCGGTCTCGCGCTTAAATGGGTCCCCCCGGAAACGGGGGCCCGTTTTTTGGTTCCTACCCCCGGTGTCGCGCTTAAATGGGTCCCCCCGGAAACGGGGGCCCGTTTTTTTGGTTCCTACCCCCGTTTTTTGGTTCCTACCCCCGGTGTCGCGCTTAAATGGGTCCCCCAGGAAACGGGGGCCCGTTTTTTTGGTTCCTACCCCCGTTTTTTGGTTCCTACCCCCGGTGTCGCGCTTAAATGGGTCCCCCCGGAAACGGTGGTCCTTTTTTTTGGTTCCTAATCCGTTTTTTGGTTCCTACCCCCGGTGCCACGCTTAAATGGGTCCCCCCGGAAACGGGGACCCGTTTTTTTGGTTCCTACCCCCGTTTTTTGGTTCCTACCCCCGGTGTCGCGCTTAAATGGGTCCCCCCGGAAACGGGGGCCCGTTTTTTTGGTTCCTACCTCCGTTTTTTGGTTCCTACCCCCGGTGTCGCGCTTAAATGGGTCCTCCCGGAAACTTGGGCCCTTTTTTTTGGTTCCTACCTCCGTTTTTTGGTTCCTACCCCCGGTGTCGCGCTTAAGTGGGTCCCCCCGGAAACGGGGGCCCGTTTTTTTGGTTCCTACCCCCGTTTTTTGGTTCCTACCCCCGGTGTCTCGCTTAAATGGGTCCCCCCGGAAACGGGGGCCCGTTTTTTTGGTTCCTACCCCCGTTTTTTGGTTCCTACCCCCGGTGTCGCGCTTAAGTGGGTCCCCCCGGAAACGGGGGCCCGTTTTTTTGGTTCCTACCCCCGTTTTTTGGTTCCTACCCCCGGTGTCGCGCTTAAATGGGTCCCCCCGGTAACGGGGACCCGTTTTTTTGGTTCCTACCCCCGTTTTTTGGTTCCTACCCCCGGTGTCGCGCTTAAATGGGTCCCCCCGGAAACGGGGGCCCGTTTTTTTGGTTCCTACCCCCGTTTTTTGGTTCCTACCCCCGGTGTCGCGCTTAAATGGGTCCCCCCGGAAACGGGGGCCCGTTTTTTTGGTTCCTACCCCCGTTTTTTTGGTTCCTACCCCCGGTGTCGCGCTTAAATGGGTCCCCCCGGAAACGGGGGTCCTTTTTTTTGGTTCCTAACCAGTTTTTTGGTTCCTACCCCCGGTTTCACGCTTAAATGGGTCCCCCCGGAAACGGGGGCCCGTTTTTTTGGTTTCTACCCCCGTTTTTTGGTTCCTACCCCCGGTGTCGCGCTTAAATGGGTCCCCCCGGAAACGGGGGCCCGTTTTTTTGGTTCCTACCCCCGTTTTTTGGTTCCTACCTCCAGTGTCGCGCTTAGATGGGTCCCCCCGGAAACGGGGGCCCGTTTTTTTGGTTCCTACCTCCGTTTTTTGGTTCCTACCCCCGGTGAAACGCTTAAATGGGTCCCCAGGAAACGGGGGCCCGTTTTTTTGGTTCCTACCCCCGTTTTTTGGTTCCTACCCCCGGTGTCGCGCTTAAATGGGTCCCCCAGGAAACGGGGGCCCGTTTTTTTTGGTTCCTACCCCCCTTTTTTGGTTCCTACCCCCGGTGTCGCGCTTAAATGGGTCCCCCCGGAAACGGGGGCCCGTTTTTTTGGTACCTACCTCCGTTTTTTGGTTCCTACCCCCGGTGAAACGCTTAAATGTGTCCCCAGGAAACGGGGGCCTGTTTTTTTGGTTCCTACCACCGTTTTTTGGTTCCTACCCCCGGTGTCGCGTTTAAATGGGTCCCCCCGGAAACGGGGGCCCGTTTTTTTGGTTCCTACCCCCGTTTTTTGGTTCCTACCCCCGGTGTCGCGCTTAAATGGGTCCCCCCGGAAACGGGGGCCCGTTTTTTTGGTACCTACCCCCGTTTTTTGGTTCCTACCCCCGGTGTCGCGCTTAAATGGTTACCCCCGGAAACGGGGGCCCGTTTTTTTGGTTCCTACCTCCGTTTTTTGGTTCCTACCCCAGGTGTCACGCTTAAATGGGTCCCCCGGAAACGGGGGCTTGTTTTTCTGGTTCCTACCCCCGTTTTTTGGTTCCTAACCCCGGTGTCGCGCTTAAATGGGTCCCTCTGGAAACGGGGGCCCGTTTTTTTGGTTCCTACCCCCGTTTTTTGGTTCCTACCCCCGGTGTCGCGCTTAAATGGGTCCCCCCGGTAACGGGGGTCCTTTTTTTTGGTTTCTAACCCAATTTTTTGGTTCCTACCCCCGGTGTCGCGCTTAAATTGTTCCCCCCGGAAACGGGGGCCCGTTTTTTTGGTTCCTACCCCCGTTTTTTGGTTCCTACCCCCGGTGTCGCGCTTAAATGGGTCCCCCGGAAACGGGGGCCCGTTTTTTTGGTTCCTACCCCCGTTTTTTGGTTCCTACCCCGGTGTCGCGCTTAAATGGGTCCCCCCGGAAACGGGGGCCCGTTTTTTTGGTTCCTACCCCCGTTTTTTGGTTCCTACCCCCGGTGTCGCGCTAAAATGGGTCCCCCCGGAAACTGGGGCCCTTTTTTTTGGTTCCTAACCCCTTTTTTTGGTTCCTACCAACGGTGTCGCGCTTAAATGGGTCCCCCCGGAAACGGGGGCCCGTTTTTTTGGTTACTACCCCCGTTTTTGGTTCCTACCCCCGGTGTCGCGCTTAAATGGCTCCCCCCGGAAACGGGGGCACGTTTTTTTGGTTCCTACCCCCGTTTTTTGGTTCCTACCCCCGGTGTCGCGCTTAAATGGGTCCCCCCGGAAACGGGGGCCCTTTTTTTTGGTTCCTACCCCCGTTTTTTGGTTCCTACCCCCGGTGTCGCGATTAAATGGGTCCTCCCGGAAACGGGGGCCCGTTTTTTTGGTTCCTACCCCCGTTTTTTGGTTCCTACCCCCGGTGTCGCGCTTAAATGGGTCCCCCAGGAAACGGGGGCCCGTTTTTTTGGTTCCTACCCCCGTTTTTTGGTTCCTACCCCCGGTCTCGCGCTTAAATGGGTCCCCCCGGAAACGGGGGCCCGTTTTTTGGTTCCTACCCCCGGTGTCGCGCTTAAATGGGTCCCCCCGGAAACGGGGGCCCGTTTTTTTGGTTCCTACCCCCGTTTTTTGGTTCCTACCCCCGGTGTCGCGCTTAAATGGGTCCCCCAGGAAACGGGGGCCCGTTTTTTTGGTTCCTACCCCCGTTTTTTGGTTCCTACCCCCGGTGTCGCGCTTAAATGGGTCCCCCCGGAAACGGTGGTCCTTTTTTTTGGTTCCTAATCCGTTTTTTGGTTCCTACCCCCGGTGTCACGCTTAAATGGGTCCCCCCGGAAACGGGGACCCGTTTTTTTGGTTCCTACCCCCGTTTTTTGGTTCCTACCCCCGGTGTCGCGCTTAAATGGGTCCCCCCGGAAACGGGGGCCCGTTTTTTTGGTTCCTACCCCCGTTTTTTGGTTCCTACCCCCGGTGTCGCGCTTAAGTGGGTCCCCCCGGAAACGGGGGCCCGTGTTTTTGGTTCCTACCCCCGTTTTTTGGTTCCTACCCCCGGTGTCTCGCTTAAATGGGTCCCCCCGGAAACGGGGACCCGTTTTTTTGGTACCTACCCCCGTTTTTTGGTTCCTACCCCCGGTGTCGCGCTTAAATGGGTCCCCCCGGAAACGGGGGCCCGTTTTTTTGGTTCCTACCCCCGTTTTTTGGTTCTTACCCCCGGTGTCGCGCTTAAATGGGTCCCCCCGGTAACGGGGGTCCTTTTTTTTGGTTTCTAACCCCGTTTTTTGGTTCCTACCCCCGGTGTCGCGCTTAAATGGGTCCCCCCGGAAACGGGGGCCCGTTTTTTTGGTTCCTACCCCCGTTTTTTGGTTCCTACCCCCGGTGTCGCGCTTAAATGGGTCCCCCGGAAACGGGGGCCCGTTTTTTTGGTTCCTACCCCCGTTTTTTGGTTCCTACCCCCGGTGTCGCGCTTAAATGGGTCCCCCCGGAAACGGGGGCCCGTTTTTTTGGTTCCTACCCCCGTTTTTTGGTTCGTACCCCCGGTGTCGCGCTAAAATGGGCCCCCCCGGAAACTGGGGCACTTTTTTTTGGTTCCTAACCCCTTTTTTTGGTTCCTACCAACGGTGTCGCGCTTAATTGGTTCCCCCCGGAAACGGGGGCCCGTTTTTTTGGTTCCTACCCCCGTTTTTTGGTTCCTACCCCCGGTGTCGCGCTTAAATGGCTCCCCCCGGAAACGGGGGCCCGTTTTTTTGGTTCCTACCTCCGTTTTTTGGTTCCTACCCCCGGTGTCACGCTTAAATGGGTCCCCCGGAAACGGGGGCCCTTTTTTTTGGTTCCTACCCCCGTTTTTTGGTTCCTACCCCCGGTTTCGCGCTTAAATGGGTCCCCCCGGAAACGGGGGCCCGTTTTTTTGGTTCCTACCCCCGTTTTTTGGTTCCTACCCCCGGTGTCGCGCTTAAATGGGTCCCCCCGGAAACGGGGGCCCGTTTTTTTGGTTCCTACCTCCGTTTTTTGGTTCCTACCCCCGGTGTCACGCTTAAATGGGTCCCCCGGAAACGGGGGCCCGTTTTTTTGGTTCCTACCCCCGTTTTTTGGTTCCTACCCCCGGTGTCGCGCTTAAATGGGTCCCCCCGGAAACGGGGGCCCTTTTTTTTGGTTCCTACCCCCGTTTTTTGGTTCCTACCCCCGGTTTCGCGCTTAAATGTGTCCCCCCGGAAACGGGGGCCCGTTTTTTTGGTTCCTACCCCCGTTTTTTGGTTCCTACCCCCGGTGTCGCGCTTAAATGGGTCCTCCCGGAAACTTGGGCCCTTTTTTTTGGTTCTTAACTCCGTTTTTTGGTTCCTACCCCCGGTGTCGCTCTTAAATGGGTCCCCCCGGAAACGGGGGCCCGTTTTTTTGGTACCTACCCCCGTTTTTTGGTTCCTACCCCCGGTGTCGCGCTTAAATGGGTCCCCCCGGAAACGGGGGCCCATTTTTTTGGTTCCTACCCCCGTTTTTTGGTTCCTACCCCCGGTGTCGCGCTTAAATGGGTCCCCCCAGAAACGGGGGCCCGTTTTTTTGGTACCTACCTCCGTTTTTTGGTTCCTACCCCCGGTGAAACGCTTAAATGTGTCCCCAGGAAACGGGGGCCCGTTTTTTTGGTTCCTACCCCCGTTTTTTGGTTCCTACCCCCGGTGTCGCGCTTAAATGGGTCCCCCAGGAAACGGGGGCCCGTTTTTTTGGTTCCTACCCCCGTTTTTTGGTTCCTACCCCCGGTGTCACGCTTAAATGGGTCCCCCCGAAACGGGGGCCCGTTTTTTTGGTTCCTACCCCCGTTTTTTGGTTCCTACCCCCGGTGTCGCGCTTAAATGGTTACCCCCGGAAACGGTTGTCCTTTTTTTTGGTTCCTAACCCGTTTTTTGGTTCCAACCCCGGTGTCACGCTTAAATGGGTCCCCCCGGAAACGGGGACCCGTTTTTTTGGTTCCTACCCCCGTTTTTTGGTTCCTACCCCCGGTGTCGCGCTTAAATGGGTCCCCCCGGAAACGGGGGCCCGTTTTTTTGGTTCCTAACCCCGTTTTTTGGTTACTACCACCGGTGTCGCGCTTAAATGGGTCCCCCGGAAACGGGGGCCCGTTTTTTTGGTTCCTACCCCCGTTTTTTGGTTCCTACCCCCGGTGTCGCGCTTAAATGGGTCCCCCCGGAAACGGGGGCCCGTTTTTTGGTTCCTACCCCCGGTGTCGCGCTTAAATGGGTCCCACGGAAACGGGGGCCCGTTTTTTTGGTTCCTACCCCCGTTTTTTGGTTCCTACCCCCGGTGTCGCGCTTAAATGGGTCCCCCCGGAAACGGGGGCCCGTTTTTTTGGTTCCTACCTCCGTTTTTTGGTTCCTACCCCCGGTGTCACGCTTGAATGGGTCCCCCGGAAACGGGGGCCCGTTTTTTTGGTTCCTACCCCCGTTTTTTGGTTCCTACCCCCGGTGTCGCGCTTAAATGGGTCCCCCCGGAAACGGGGGCCCTTTTTTTTGGTTCCTACCCCCGTTTTTTGGTTCCTACCCCCGGTTTCGCGCTTAAATGGGTCCCCCCGGAAACGGGGGCCCGTTTTTTTGGTTCCTACCCCCGTTTTTTGGTTCCTACCCCCGGTGTCGCGCTTAAATGGGTCCCCCCGGAAACGGGGGCCCGTTTTTTTGGTTCCTACCCCCGTTTTTTGGTTCCTACCCCCGGTGTCGCGATTAAATGGGTCCTCCAGGAAACGGGGGCCCGTTTTTTTGGTTCCTACCCCCGTTTTTTGGTTCCTACCCCCGGTGTCGCGCTTAAATGGGTCCCCCCGGAAACGGGGGCCCGTTTTTTTGGTTCCTACCTCCGTTTTTTGGTTCCTACCCCCGGTGTCGCGCTTAAATGGGTCCCCCCGGAAACGGGGGCCCGTTTTTTTGGTTCCTACCCCCGTTTTTTGGTTCCTACCCCCGGTGTCTCGCTTAAATGGGTCCCCCCAGAAACGGGGGCCCGTTTTTTTGGTTCCTACCCCCGTTTTTTGGTTCCTACCCCCGGTGTCGCGCTTAAATGGGTCCCCCGGAAACGGGGGCCCGTTTTTTTGGTTCCTACCCCCGTTTTTTTGGTTCCTATCCCCGGTGTCGCGCTTAAATGGGTCCCCCCGGAAACGGGGGTCCTTTTTTTGGTTCCTAACCAGTTTTTTTAGGTTCCTACCCCCGGTTTCACGCTTAAATGGGTCCCCCCGGAAACGGGGCCCGTTTTTTTGGTTTCTACCCCCGTTTTTTGGTTCCTACCCCCGGTGTCGCGCTTAAATGGGTCCCCCCGGAAACGGGGGCCCGTTTTTTTGGTTCCTACCCCCGTTTTTTGGTTCCTACCTCCAGTGTCGCGCTTAGATGGGTCCCCCCGGAAACGGGGGCCCGTTTTTTTGGTTCCTACCTCCGTTTTTTGGTTCCTACCCCCGGTGAAACGCTTAAATGGGTCCCCAGGAAACGGGGGCCCGTTTTTTTGGTTCCTACCCCCGTTTTTTTGGTTCCTACCCCCGGTGTCGCGCTTAAATGGGTCCCCCAGGAAACGGGGGCCCGTTTTTTTGGTTCCTACCCCCCTTTTTTGGTTCCTACCCCCGGTGTCGCGCTTAAATGGGTCCCCCCGGAAACGGGGGCCCGTTTTTTTGGTTCCTACCTCCGTTTTTTGGTTCCTACCCCCGGTGAAACGCTTAAATGTGTCCCCAGGAAACGGGGGCCTGTTTTTTTGGTTCCTACCACCGTTTTTTGGTTCCTACCCCCGGTGTCGCGTTTAAATGGGTCCCCCCGGAAACGGGGGCCCGTTTTTTTGGTTCCTACACCCGTTTTTTGGTTCCTACCCCCGGTGTCGCGCTTAAATGGGTCCCCCCGGAAACGGGGGCCCGTTTTTTTTGGTTCCTACCCCCGTTTTTTGGTTCCTACCCCCGGTGTCGCGCTTAAATGGTTACCCCGGAAACGGGGGCCCGTTTTTTTGGTTCCTACCTCCGTTTTTTGGTTCCTACCCCAGGTGTCACGCTTAAATGGGTCCCCCGGAAACGGGGGCTTGTTTTTCTGGTTCCTACCCCCGTTTTTTGGTTCCTAACCCCGGTGTCGCGCTTAAATGGGTCCCTCTGGAAACGGGGGCCCGTTTTTTTGGTTCCTACCCCCGTTTTTTGGTTCCTACCCCCGGTGTCGCGCTTAAATGGGTCCCCCCGGTAACGGGGGTCCTTTTTTTTGGTTTCTAACCCAATTTTTTGGTTCCTACCCCCGGTGTCGCGCTTAAATTGTTCCCCCCGGAAACGGGGGCCCGTTTTTTTGGTTCCTACCCCCGTTTTTTTGGTTCCTACCCCCGGTGTCGCGCTTAAATGGGTCCCCCGGAAACGGGGGCCCGTTTTTTTGGTTCCTACCCCCGTTTTTTGGTTCCTACCCCGGTGTCGCGCTTAAATGGGTCCCCCCGGAAACGGGGGCCCGTTTTTTTGGTTCCTACCCCCGTTTTTTGGTTCCTACCCCCGGTGTCGCGCTAAAATGGGGTCCCCCCGGAAACTGGGGCCCTTTTTTTGGTTCCTAACCCCTTTTTTTGGTTCCTACCAACGGTGTCGCGCTTAAATGGGTCCCCCCGGAAACGGGGGACCGTTTTTTTGGTTACTACCCCCGTTTTTGGTTCCTACCCCGGTGTCGCGCTTAAATGGCTCCCCCCGGAAACGGGGGCACGTTTTTTTGGTTCCTACCTCCGTTTTTTGGTTCCTACCCCGGTGTCACGCTTAAATGGGTCCCCCGGAAACGGGGGCCCGTTTTTTTGGTTCCTACCCCCGTTTTTTGGTTCCTACCCCCGGTGTCGCGCTTAAATGGGTCCCCCCGGAAACGGGGGCCCTTTTTTTTGTTTCCTACCCCTGTTTTTTGGTTCCTACCCCCGGTTTCGCGCTTAAATGGGTCCCCCCGGAAACGGGGGCCCGTTTTTTTTGGTTCCTACCCCCGTTTTTTGGTTCCTACCCCCGGTGTCGCGCTTAAATGGGTCCTCCCGGAAACTTGGGCCCTTTTTTTTGGTTCCTAACTCCGTTTTTTGGTTCCTACCCCCGGTGTCGCTCTTAAATGGGTCCCCCCGGAAACGGTGGCCCGTTTTTTTGGTACCTACCCCCGTTTTTTGGTTCCTACCCCCGGTGTCGCGCTTAAATGGGTCCCCCCGGAAACGGGGGCCCGTTTTTTTGGTTCCTACCCCCGTTTTTTGGTTCCTACCCCCGGTGTCGCGCTTAAATGGGTCCCCCCGGAAACGGTGGCCCGTTTTTTTGGTACCTACCCCCGTTTTTTGTTCCTACCCCCGGTGTCGCGCTTAAATGGGTCCTCCCGGAAACGGGGGCCCGTTTTTTTGGTTCCTACCCCCGTTTTTTTGGTTCCTACCCCGGTGTCGCGCTTAAATGGGTCCCCCCCGGAAACGGGGGCCCTTTTTTTTCGTTCCTACCCCCGTTTTTTGGTTCCTACCCCCGGTGTCGCGATTAAATGGGTCCTCCCGGAAACGGGGGCCCGTTTTTTTTGGTTCCTACCCCCGTTTTTTGGTTCCTACCCCCGGTGTCGCGCTTAAATGGGTCCCCCAGGAAACGGGGGCCCCGTTTTTTTGGTTCCTACCCCCGTTTTTTTGGTTCCTACCCCCGGTCTCGCGCTTAAATGGGTCCCCCCGGAAACGGGGGCCCGTTTTTTGGTTCCTACCCCCGGTGTCGCGCTTAAATGGGTCACCCCGGAAACGGGGGCCCGTTTTTTTGGTTCCTACCCCCGTTTTTTGGTTCCTACCCCCGGTGTCGCGCTTAAATGGGTCCCCCAGGAAACGGGGGCCCGTTTTTTTGGTTCCTACCCCCGTTTTTTGGTTCCTACCCCCGGTGTCGCGCTTAAATGGGTCCCCCCGGAAACGGTGGTCCTTTTTTTGGTTCCTAATCCGTTTTTTGGTTCCTACCCCCGGTGTCACGCTTAAATGGGTCCCCCGGAAACGGGGACCCGTTTTTTTGGTTCCTACCCCCGTTTTTTGGTTCCTACCCCCGGTGTCGCGCTTAAATGGGTCCCCCCGGAAACGGGGGCCCGTTTTTTTGGTTCCTACCCCCGTTTTTTGGTTCCTACCCCCGGTGTCGCGCTTAAGTGGGTCCCCCCGGAAACGGGGGCCCGTTTTTTTGGTTCCTACCCCCGTTTTTTGGTTCCTACCCCCGGTGTCGCGCTTAAATGGGTCCCCCCGGAAACGGGGGCCCGTTTTTTTTTGGTTCCTACCCCCGTTTTTTGGTTCTTACCCCCGGTGTCGCGCTTTAAATGGGTCCCCCGGTAACGGGGGTCCTTTTTTTTGGTTTCTAACCCCGTTTTTTGGTTCCTACCCCCGTTTTTTGGTTCCTACCCCCGGTGTCGCGCTTAAATGGGTCCCCCCGGAAACGGGGGCCCGTTTTTTTGGTTCCTACCTCCGTTTTTTGGTTCCTACCCCCGGTGTCACGCTTGAATGGGTCCCCCGGAAACGGGGGCCCGTTTTTTTGGTTCCTACCCCCGTTTTTTGGTTCCTACCCCCGGTGTCGCGCTTAAATGGGTCCCCCGGAAACGGGGGCCCTTTTTTTTGGTTCCTACCCCCGTTTTTTGGTTCCTACCCCCGGTTTCGCGCTTAAATGGGTCCCCCCGGAAACGGGGGCCCGTTTTTTTGGTTCCTACCCCGTTTTTTGGTTCCTACCCCCGGTGTCGCGCTTAAATGGGTCCCCCAGGAAACGGGGGCCCGTTTTTTTGGTTCCTACCCCCGTTTTTTGGTTCCTACCCCCGGTGTCGCGCTTAAATGGGTCCCCCCGGAAACGGTGGTCCTTTTTTTTGGTTCCTAATCCGTTTTTTGGTTCCTACCCCCGGTGTCACGCTTAAATGGGTCCCCCCGGAAACGGGGACCCGTTTTTTTGGTTCCTACCCCCGTTTTTTTGGTTCCTACCCCCGGTGTCGCGCTTAAATGGGTCCCCCCGGAAACGGGGGCCCGTTTTTTGGTTCCTACCCCCGTTTTTTGGTTCCTACCCCCGGTGTCGCGCTTAAGTGGGTCCCCCCGGAAACGGGGGCCCGTTTTTTTGGTTCCTACCCCCGTTTTTTGGTTCCTACCCCCGGTGTCGCGCTTAAATGGGTCCCCCCGGAAACGGGGGCCCGTTTTTTTGGTTCCTACCCCCGTTTTTGGTTCTTACCCCCGGTGTCGCGCTTAAATGGGTCCCCCCGGTAACGGGGGTCCTTTTTTTGGTTTCTAACCCCGTTTTTTGGTTCCTACCCCCGTTTTTTGGTTCCTACCCCCGGTGTCGCGCTTAAATGGGTCCCCCCGGAAACGGGGGCCCGTTTTTTTGGTTCCTACCTCCGTTTTTTGGTTCCTACCCCCGGTGTCACGCTTGAATGGGTCCCCCGGAAACGGGGGCCCGTTTTTTTGGTTCCTACCCCCGTTTTTTGGTTCCTACCCCCGGTGTCGCGCTTAAATGGGTCCCCCCGGAAACGGGGGCCCTTTTTTTTGGTTCCTACCCCCGTTTTTTGGTTCCTACCCCCGGTTTCGCGCTTAAATGGGTCCCCCCGGAAACGGGGGCCCGTTTTTTTGGTTCCTACCCCCGT
Organism: Alligator mississippiensis; assembly: GCF_030867095.1. Lineage (NCBI taxonomy): Eukaryota > Metazoa > Chordata > Crocodylia > Alligatoridae > Alligator > Alligator mississippiensis. The sequence continues at coordinate 20,892 of NW_026775304.1, read as the reverse complement.
TTTTTGGTTCCTACCCCCGGTGTCGCGCTTAAATGGGTCCCCCCGGAAACGGGGGGCCCGTTTTTTTGGTTCCTACCCCCGTTTTTTGGTTCCTACCCCCGGTGTCGTGATTAAATGGGTCCTCCAGGAAACGGGGGCCCGTTTTTTTGGTTCCTACCCCCGTTTTTTGGTTCCTACCCCCGGTGTCGCGCTTAAATGGGTCCCCCCGGAAACGGGGGCCCGTTTTTTTGGTTCCTACCTCCGTTTTTTGGTTCCTACCCCCGGTGTCGCGCTTAAATGGGTCCCCCCGGAAACGGGGGCCCGTTTTTTTGGTTCCTACCCCCGTTTTTTGGTTCCTACCCCCGGTGTCTCGCTTAAATGGGTCCCCCCAGAAACGGGGCCCGTTTTTTTGGTTCCTACCCCGTTTTTTGGTTCCTACCCCCGGTGTCGCGCTTAAATGGGTCCCCCGGAAACGGGGGCCCGTTTTTTTGGTTCCTACCCCCGTTTTTTTGGTTCCTACCCCCGGGTGTCGCGCTTAAATGGGTCCCCCCGGAAACGGGGGTCCTTTTTTTTGGTTCCTAACCAGTTTTTTGGTTCCTACCCCCGGTTTCACGCTTAAATGGGTCCCCCCGGAAACGGGGGCCCGTTTTTTTGGTTTCTACCCCCGTTTTTTGGTTCCTACCCCCGGTGTCGCGCTTAAATGGGTCCCCCCGGAAACGGGGGCCCGTTTTTTTTGGTTCCTACCCCCGTTTTTTGGTTCCTACCTCCAGTGTCGCGCTTAGATGGGTCCCCCCGGAAACGGGGGCCCGTTTTTTTGGTTCCTACCTCCGTTTTTTGGTTCCTACCCCCGGTGAAACGCTTAAATGGGTCCCCAGGAAACGGGGGCCCGTTTTTTTGGTTCCTACCCCCGTTTTTTGGTTCCTACCCCCGGTGTCGCGCTTAAATGGGTCCCCCAGGAAACGGGGGCCCGTTTTTTTGGTTCCTACCCCCGTTTTTTGGTTCCTACCCCCGGTGTCGCGCTTAAATGGGTCCCCCCGGAAACGGGGGGCCCGTTTTTTTGGTTCCTACCTCCGTTTTTTGGTTCCTACCCCCGGTGAAACGCTTAAATGTGTCCCCAGGAAACGGGGGCCTGTTTTTTTGGTTCCTACCACGTTTTTTGGTTCCTACCCCCGGTGTCGCGTTTAAATGGGTCCCCCCGGAAACGGGGGCCCGTTTTTTTGGTTCCTACACCCGTTTTTTGGTTCCTACCCCCGGTGTCGCGCTTAAATGGGTCCCCCCGGAAACGGGGCCCGTTTTTTTGGTTCCTACCCCCGTTTTTGGTTCCTACCCCCGGTGTCGCGCTTAAATGGTTACCCCCGGAAACGGGGGCCCGTTTTTTTGGTTCCTACCTCCGTTTTTTGGTTCCTACCCCAGGTGTCACGCTTAAATGGGTCCCCCGGAAACGGGGGCTTGTTTTTCTGGTTCCTACCCCCGTTTTTTGGTTCCTAACCCCGGTGTCGCGCTTAAATGGGTCCCTCTGGAAACGGGGGCCCGTTTTTTTGGTTCCTACCCCCGTTTTTTGGTTCCTACCCCCGGTGTCGCGCTTAAATGGGTCCCCCCGGAAACGGGGGCCCTTTTTTTTGTTTCCTACCCCCGTTTTTTGGTTCCTACCCCGGTTTCGCGCTTAAATGGGTCCCCCCGGAAACGGGGGCCCGTTTTTTTGGTTCCTACCCCCGTTTTTGGTTCCTACCCCCGGTGTCGCGCTTAAATGGGTCCTCCCGGAAACTTGGGCCCTTTTTTTTGGTTCCTAACTCCGTTTTTTGGTTCCTACCCCCGGTGTCGCTCTTAAATGGGTCCCCCCGGAAACGGTGGCCCGTTTTTTTGGTACCTACCCCCGTTTTTTGGTTCCTACCCCCGGTGTCGCGCTTAAAATGGGTCCCCCCGGAAACGGGGGCCCGTTTTTTTGGTTCCTACCCCCGTTTTTTGGTTCCTACCCCCGGTGTCGCGCTTAAATGGGTCCCCCCGGAAACGGTGGCCCGTTTTTTTGGTACCTACCCCCGTTTTTTGTTCCTACCCCCGGTGTCGCGCTTAAATGGGTCCTCCCGGAAACGGGGGCCCGTTTTTTTGGTTCCTACCCCCGTTTTTTTGGTTCCTACCCCCGGTGTCGCGCTTAAATGGGTCCCCCCGGAAACGGGGCCCTTTTTTTTGGTTCCTACCCCCGTTTTTTGGTTCCTACCCCCGGTGTCGCGATTAAATGGGTCCTCCCGGAAACGGGGGCCCGTTTTTTTGGTTCCTACCCCCGTTTTTTGGTTCCTACCCCCGGTGTCGCGCTTAAATGGGTCCCCCAGGAAACGGGGGCCCGTTTTTTTGGTTCCTACCCCCGTTTTTTGGTTCCTACCCCCGGTCTCGCGCTTAAATGGGTCCCCCCGGAAACGGGGGCCCGTTTTTTGGTTCCTACCCCCGGTGTCGCGCTTAAATGGGGTCACCCCGGAAACGGGGGCCCGTTTTTTTGGTTCCTACCCCCGTTTTTTGGTTCCTACCCCCGGTGTCGCGCTTAAATGGGTCCCCCAGGAAACGGGGGCCCGTTTTTTTTGGTTCCTACCCCCGTTTTTTGGTTCCTACCCCCGGTGTCGCGCTTAAATGGGTCCCCCCGGAAACGGTGGTCCTTTTTTTTGGTTCCTAATCCGTTTTTTGGTTCCTACCCCCGGTGTCACGCTTAAATGGGTCCCCCCGGAAACGGGGACCCGTTTTTTTGGTTCCTACCCCCCGTTTTTTGGTTCCTACCCCCGGTGTCGCGCTTAAATGGGTCCCCCCGGAAACGGGGGCCCGTTTTTTGGTTCCTACCCCCGTTTTTTGGTTCCTACCCCCGGTGTCGCGCTTAAGTGGGTCCCCCCGGAAACGGGGGCCCGTTTTTTTGGTTCCTACCCCCGTTTTTTGGTTCCTACCCCCGGTGTCTCGCTTAAATGGGTCCCCCCGGAAACGGGGACCCGTTTTTTTTGGTTCCTACCCCCGTTTTTTGGTTCCTACCCCCGGTGTCGCGCTTAAATGGGTCCCCCCGGAAACGGGGGCCCGTTTTTTTGGTTCCTACCCCCGTTTTTTTGGTTCTTACCCCGGTGTCGCGCTTAAATGGGTCCCCCCGGTAACGGGGGTCCTTTTTTTTGGTTTCTAACCCCGTTTTTTGGTTCCTACCCCCGTTTTTTGGTTCCTACCCCCGGTGTCGCGCTTAAATGGGTCCCCCCGGAAACGGGGGCCCGTTTTTTTTGGTTCCTACCTCCGTTTTTTGGTTCCTACCCCCGGTGTCACGCTTGAATGGGTCCCCCGGAAACGGGGGCCCGTTTTTTTGGTTCCTACCCCCGTTTTTTGGTTCCTACCCCCGGTGTCGCGCTTAAATGGGTCCCCCCGGAAACGGGGGCCCTTTTTTTTGGTTCCTACCCCCGTTTTTTGGTTCCTACCCCCGGTTTCGCGCTTAAATGGGTCCCCCCGGAAACGGGGGCCCGTTTTTTTGGTTCCTACCCCCGTTTTTTGGTTCCTACCCCCGGTGTCGCGCTTAAATGGGTCCCCCCGGAAACGGGGGCCCGTTTTTTTGGTTCCTACCCCCGTTTTTTGGTTCCTACCCCCGGTGTCGTGTTTAAATGGGTCCTCCAGGAAACGGGGGCCCGTTTTTTTGGTTCCTACCCCCGTTTTTTGGTTCCTACCCCCGGTGTCGCGCTTAAATGGGTCCCCCGGAAACGGGGGCCCGTTTTTTTGGTTCCTACCTCCGTTTTTTGGTTCCTACCCCCGGTGTCGCGCTTAAATGGGTCCCCCCGGAAACGGGGGCCCGTTTTTTTGGTTCCTACCCCCGTTTTTTGGTTCCTACCCCCGGTGTCTCGCTTAAATGGGTCCCCCCAGAAACGGGGCCCGTTTTTTTGGTTCCTACCCCCGTTTTTTGGTTCCTACCCCCGGTGTCGCGCTTAAATGGGTCCCCCGGAAACGGGGGCCCGTTTTTTTGGTTCCTACCCCCGTTTTTTTGGTTCCTACCCCCGGTGTCGCGCTTAAATGGGTCCCCCCGGAAACGGGGGTCCTTTTTTTTGGTTCCTAACCAGTTTTTTGGTTCCTACCCCCGGTTTCACGCTTAAATGGGTCCCCCCGGAAACGGGGGCCCGTTTTTTTGGTTTCTACCCCCGTTTTTTGGTTCCTACCCCCGGTGTCGCGCTTAAATGGGTCCCCCGGAAACGGGGGCCCGTTTTTTTGGTTCCTACCCCCGTTTTTTGGTTCCTACCTCCAGTGTCGCGCTTAGATGGGTCCCCCCGGAAACGGGGGCCCGTTTTCTTGGTTCCTACCTCAGTTTTTTGGTTCCTACCCCCGGTGAAACGCTTAAATGGGTCCCCAGGAAACGGGGGCCCGTTCTTTTGGTTCCTACCCCCGTTTTTTGGTTCCTACCCCCGGTGTCGCGCTTAAATGGGTCCCCCAGGAAACGGGGGCCCGTTTTTTTGGTTCCTACCCCCGTTTTTTGGTTCCTACCCCCGGTGTCGCGCTTAAATGGGTCCCCCCGGAAACGGGGGCCCGTTTTTTTGGTTCCTACCTCCGTTTTTTGGTTCCTACCCCGGTGAAACGCTTAAATGTGTCCCCAGGAAACGGGGGCCTGTTTTTTTGGTTCCTACCACCGTTTTTTGGTTCTACCCCCGGTGTCGCGTTTAAATGGGTCCCCCCGGAAACGGGGGCCCGTTTTTTTTTTGGTTCCTACACCCGTTTTTTGGTTCCTACCCCCGGTGTCGTGCTTAAATGGGTCCCCCCGGAAACGGGGGCCCGTTTTTTTGGTTCCTACCCCCGTTTTTTGGTTCCTACCCCCGGTGTCGCGCTTAAAAGGTTACCCCCGGAAACGGGGGCCCGTTTTTTTGGTTCCTACCTCCGTTTTTTGGTTCCTACCCCAGGTGTCACGCTTAAATGGGTCCCCCGGAAACGGGGGCTTGTTTTTCTGGTTCCTACCCCCGTTTTTTGGTTCCTAACCCCGGTGTCGCGCTTAAATGGGTCCCTCTGGAAACGGGGGCCCGTTTTTTTGGTTCCTACCCCCGTTTTTTTGGTTCCTACCCCCGGTGTCGCGCTTAAATGGGTCCCCCCGGTAACGGGGGTCCTTTTTTTTGGTTTCTAACCCAATTTTTTGGTTCCTACCCCCGGTGTCGCGCTTAAATTGTTCCCCCCGGAAACGGGGGCCCGTTTTTTTGGTTCCTACCCCCGTTTTTTGGTTCCTACCCCCGGTGTCGCGCTTAAATGGGTCCCCCGGAAACGGGGGCCCGTTTTTTTGGTTCCTACCCCCGTTTTTTTGGTTCCTACCCCGGTGTCGCGCTTAAATGGGTCCCCCCGGAAACGGGGGCCCGTTTTTTTGGTTCCTACCCCCGTTTTTTGGTTCCTACCCCCGGTGTCGCGCTAAAATGGGTCCCCCCGGAAACTGGGGCCCTTTTTTTTGGTTCCTAACCCCTTTTTTTGGTTCCTACCAACGGTGTCGCGCTTAAATGGGTCCCCCCGGAAACGGGGGACCGTTTTTTTGGTTACTACCCCCGTTTTTGGTTCCTACCCCCGGTGTCGCGCTTAAATGGCTCCCCCCGGAAACGGGGGCACGTTTTTTTTGGTTCCTACCTCCGTTTTTTGGTTCCTACCCCCGGTGTCACGCTTAAATGGGTCCCCCGGAAACGGGGGCCCGTTTTTTTTGGTTCCTACCCCCGTTTTTTGGTTCCTACCCCCGGTGTCGCGCTTAAATGGGTCCCCCCGGAAACGGGGGCCCTTTTTTTTGTTTCCTACCCCCGTTTTTGGTTCCTACCCCCGGTTTCGCGCTTAAATGGGTCCCCCCGGAAACGGGGGCCCGTTTTTTTGGTTCCTACCCCCGTTTTTTGGTTCCTACCCCCGGTGTCGCGCTTAAATGGGTCCTCCCGGGAACTTGGGCCCTTTTTTTGGTTCCTAACTCCGTTTTTTGGTTCCTACCCCCGGTGTCGCTCTTAAATGGGTCCCCCCGGAAACGGTGGCCCGTTTTTTTCGTACCTACCCCCGTTTTTTGGTTCCTACCCCCGGTGTCGCGCTTAAATGGGTCCCCCCGGAAACGGGGGCCCGTTTTTTTTGGTTCCTACCCCCGTTTTTTGGTTCCTACCCCCGGTGTCGCGCTTAAATGGGTCCCCCCGGAAACGGTGGCCCGTTTTTTTGGTACCTACCCCCGTTTTTTGTTCCTACCCCCGGTGTCGCGCTTAAATGGGTCCTCCCGGAAACGGGGGCCCGTTTTTTTTGGTTCCTACCCCCGTTTTTTGGTTCCTACCCCCGGTGTCGCGCTTAAATGGGTCCCCCCGGAAACGGGGGCCCTTTTTTTTGGTTCCTACCCCCGTTTTTTGGTTCCTACCCCCGGTGTCGCGATTAAATGGGTCCTCCCGGAAACGGGGGCCCGTTTTTTTGGTTCCTACCCCCGTTTTTTGGTTCCTACCCCCGGTGTCGCGCTTAAATGGGTCCCCCAGGAAACGGGGGCCCGTTTTTTTGGTTCCTACCCCCGTTTTTTGGTTCCTACCCCCGGTCTCGCGCTTAAATGGGTCCCCCCGGAAACGGGGGCCCGTTTTTTGGTTCCTACCCCCGGTGTCGCGCTTAAATGGGTCACCCCGGAAACGGGGGCCCGTTTTTTTGGTTCCTACCCCCGTTTTTTGGTTCCTACCCCCGGTGTCGCGCTTAAATGGGTCCCCCAGGAAACGGGGGCCCGTTTTTTTGGTTCCTACCCCCGTTTTTGGTTCCTACCCCCGGTGTCGCGCTTAAATGGGTCCCCCCGGAAACGGTTGGTCCTTTTTTTTGGTTCCTAATCCGTTTTTTGGTTCCTACCCCCGGTGTCACGCTTAAATGGGTCCCCCCGGAAACGGGGACCCGTTTTTTTGGTTCCTACCCCCGTTTTTTGGTTCCTACCCCCGGTGTCGCGCTTAAATGGGTCCCCCCGGAAACGGGGGCCCGTTTTTTTGGTTCCTACCCCCGTTTTTTGGTTCTTACCCCCGGTGTCGCGCTTAAATGGGTCCCCCCGGTAACGGGGGTCCTTTTTTTTGGTTTCTAACCCCGTTTTTTGGTTCCTACCCCCGGTGTCGCGCTTAAATGGCTCCCCCCGGAAACGGGGGCCCGTTTTTTTGGTTCCTACCTCCGTTTTTTGGTTCCTACCCCCGGTGTCACGCTTAAATGGGTCCCCCGGAAACGGGGGCCCGTTTTTTTGGTTCCTACCCCCGTTTTTTGGTTCCTACCCCCGGTGTCGCGCTTAAATGGGTCCCCCCGGAAACGGGGGCCCTTTTTTTTGGTTCCTACCCCCGTTTTTTGGTTCCTACCCCCGGTTTCGCGCTTAAATGGGTCCCCCCGGAAACGGGGGCCGTTTTTTTTGGTTCCTACCCCCGTTTTTTGGTTCCTACCCCCGGTGTCGCGCTTAAATGGGTCCTCCCGGAAACTTGGGCCCTTTTTTTTGGTTCCTAACTCCGTTTTTTGGTTCCTACCCCCGGTGTCGCTCTTAAACGGGTCCCCCCGGAAACGGGGGCCCGTTTTTTTTGGTACCTACCCCCGTTTTTTGGTTCCTACCCGCGGTGTCGCGCTTAAATGGGTCCCCCCGGAAACGGGGGCCCGTTTTTTTTGGTTCCTACCCCCGTTTTTTGGTTCCTACCCCCGGTGTCGCGCTTAAATGGGTCCCCCCAGAAACGGGGGCCCGTTTTTTTGGTACCTACCTCCGTTTTTTGTTCCTACCCCCGGTGAAACGCTTAAATGTGTCCCCAGGAAACGGGGGCCCGTTTTTTTGGTTCCTACCCCCGTTTTTGGTTCCTACCCCCGGTGTCACGCTTAAATGGGTCCCCCCGGAAACGGGGACCCGTTTTTTTGGTTCCTACCCCCGTTTTTTGGTTCCTACCCCCGGTGTCGCGCTTAAATGGGTCCCCCCGGAAACGGGGGCCCGTTTTTTTTGGTTCCTAACCCCGTTTTTTGGTTCCTACCACCGGTGTCGCGCTTAAATGGGTCCCCCGGAAACGGGGGCCCGTTTTTTTGGTTCCTACCCCCGTTTTTTGGTTCCTACCCCCGGTGTCGCGCTTAAATGGGTCCCCCCGGAAACGGGGGCCCGTTTTTTGGTTCCTACCCCCGGTGTCGCGCTTAAATGGGTCCCACGGAAACGGGGGCCCGTTTTTTTGGTTCCTACCCCCGTTTTTTGGTTCCTACCCCCGGTGTCGCGCTTAAATGGGTCCCCCCGGAAACGGGGGCCCGTTTTTTTGGTTCCTACCTCCGTTTTTTGGTTCCTACCCCCGGTGTCACGCTTGAATGGGTCCCCCGGAAACGGGGGCCCGTTTTTTTGGTTCCTACCCCCGTTTTTTGGTTCCTACCCCCGGTGTCGCGCTTAAATGGGTCCCCCCGGAAACGGGGGCCCTTTTTTTTGGTTCCTACCCCCGTTTTTTGGTTCCTACCCCCGGTTTCGCGCTTAAATGGGTCCCCCCGGAAACGGGGGCCCGTTTTTTTGGTTCCTACCCCCGTTTTTTGGTTCCTACCCCCGGTGTCGCGCTTAAATGGGTCCCCCCGGAAACGGGGGCCCGTTTTTTTGGTTCCTACCCCCGTTTTTTGGTTCCTACCCCCGGTGTCGCGATTAAATGGGTCCTCCCGGAAACGGGGGCCCGTTTTTTTTGGTTCCTACCCCCGTTTTTTGGTTCCTACCCCCGGTGTCGCGCTTAAATGGGTCCCCCGGAAACGGGGGCCCGTTTTTTTGGTTCCTACCTCCGTTTTTTGGTTCCTACCCCCGGTGTCGCGCTTAAATGGGTCCCCCCGGAAACGGGGGGCCCGTTTTTTTGGTTCCTACCCCCGTTTTTTGGTTCCTACCCCCGGTGTCTCGCTTAAATGGGTCCCCCCAGAAACGGGGGCCCGTTTTTTTGGTTCCTACCCCCGTTTTTTGGTTCCTACCCCCGGTGTCGCGCTTAAATGGGTCCCCCGGAAACGGGGGCCCGTTTTTTTGGTTCCTACCCCCGTTTTTTTGGTTCCTACCCCCGGTGTCGCGCTTAAATGGGTCCCCCCGGAAACGGGGGTCCTTTTTTTTGGTTCCTAACCAGTTTTTTGGTTCCTACCCCTGGTTTCACGCTTAAATGGGTCCCCCCGGAAACGGGGGCCCGTTTTTTTGGTTTCTACCCCCGTTTTTTGGTTCCTACCCCCGGTGTCGCGCTTAAATGGGTCCCCCCGGAAACGGGGGCCCGTTTTTTTGGTTCCTACCCCCGTTTTTTTGGTTCCTACCCCCGGTGTCGCGCTTAAATGGGTCCCCCCGGAAACGGTGGTCCTTTTTTTTGGTTCCTAATCCGTTTTTTGGTTCCTACCCCCGGTGTCACGCTTAAATGGGTCCCCCCGGAAACGGGGACCCGTTTTTTTGGTTCCTACCCCCGTTTTTTGGTTCCTACCCCCGGTGTCGCGCTTAAATGGGTCCCCCGGAAACGGGGGCCCGTTTTTTTGGTTCCTACCCCCGTTTTTTGGTTCTTACCCCCGGTGTCGCGCTTAAATGGGTCCCCCCGGTAACGGGGGTCCTTTTTTTTGGTTTCTAACCCCGTTTTTTGGTTCCTACCCCCGGTGTCGCGCTTAAATGGCTCCCCCCGGAAACGGGGGCCCGTTTTTTTGGTTCCTACCTCCGTTTTTTGGTTCCTACCCCCGGTGTCACGCTTAAATGGGTCCCCCGGAAACGGGGGCCCGTTTTTTTGGTTCCTACCCCCGTTTTTTGGTTCCTACCCCCGGTGTCGCGCTTAAATGGGTCCCCCCGGAAACGGGGGCCCTTTTTTTTGGTTCCTACCCCCGTTTTTTGGTTCCTACCCCCGGTTTCGCGCTTAAATGGGTCCCCCCGGAAACGGGGGCCCGTTTTTTTGGTTCCTACCCCCGTTTTTTGGTTCCTACCCCCGGTGTCGCGCTTAAATGGGTCCTCCCGGAAACTTGGGCCCTTTTTTTTGGTTCCTAACTCCGTTTTTTGGTTCCTACCCCCGGTGTCGCTCTTAAACGGGTCCCCCCGGAAACGGGGGCCCGTTTTTTTGGTACCTACCCCCGTTTTTTGGTTCCTACCCGCGGTGTCGCGCTTAAATGGGTCCCCCGGAAACGGGGGCCCGTTTTTTTGGTTCCTACCCCCGTTTTTGGTTCCTACCCCCGGTGTCGCGCTTAAATGGGTCCCCCCAGAAACGGGGGCCCGTTTTTTTGGTACCTACCTCCGTTTTTTGGTTCCTACCCCCGGTGAAACGCTTAAATGTGTCCCCAGGAAACGGGGGCCCGTTTTTTTGGTTCCTACCCCGTTTTTTGGTTCCTACCCCCGGTGTCACGCTTAAATGGGTCCCCCCGGAAACGGGGACCCGTTTTTTTGGTTCCTACCCCCGTTTTTTGGTTCCTACCCCCGGTGTCGCGCTTAAATGGGTCCCCCCGGAAACGGGGGCCCGTTTTTTTGGTTCCTAACCCCGTTTTTTTGGTTCCTACCACCGGTGTCGCGCTTAAATGGGTCCCCCGGAAACGGGGGCCCGTTTTTTTGGTTCCTACCCCCGTTTTTTTGGTTCCTACCCCCGGTGTCGCGCTTAAATGGGTCCCCCCGGAAACGGGGGCCCGTTTTTTGGTTCCTACCCCCGGTGTCGCGCTTAAATGGGTCCCACGGAAACGGGGGCCCGTTTTTTTGGTTCCTACCCCCGTTTTTTGGTTCCTACCCCCGGTGTCGCGCTTAAATGGGTCCCCCCGGAAACGGGGCCCGTTTTTTTGGTTCCTACCTCCGTTTTTTGGTTCCTACCCCCGGTGTCACGCTTGAATGGGTCCCCCGGAAACGGGGGCCCGTTTTTTTGGTTCCTACCCCCGTTTTTTGGTTCCTACCCCCGGTGTCGCGCTTAAATGGGTCCCCCCGGAAACGGGGGCCCTTTTTTTGGTTCCTACCCCCGTTTTTTGGTTCCTACCCCCGGTTTCGCGCTTAAATGGGTCCCCCCGGAAACGGGGGCCCGTTTTTTTTGGTTCCTACCCCCGTTTTTTGGTTCCTACCCCCGGTGTCGCGCTTAAATGGGTCCCCCCGGAAACGGGGGCCCGTTTTTTTGGTTCCTACCCCCGTTTTTTGGTTCCTACCCCCGGTGTCGCGATTAAATGGGTCCTCCCGGAAACGGGGGCCCGTTTTTTTGGTTCCTACCCCCGTTTTTTGGTTCCTACCCCCGGTGTCGCGCTTAAAATGGTCCCCCCGGAAACGGGGGCCCGTTTTTTTTGGTTCCTACCTCCGTTTTTTGGTTCCTACCCCCGGTGTCGCGCTTAAATGGGTCCCCCCGGAAACGGGGGCCCGTTTTTTTTGGTTCCTACCCCCGTTTTTTGGTTCCTACCCCCGGTGTCTCGCTTAAATGGGTCCCCCCAGAAACGGGGGCCCGTTTTTTTGGTTCCTACCCCCGTTTTTTGGTTCCTACCCCCGGTGTCGCGCTTAAATGGGTCCCCCGGAAACGGGGGCCCGTTTTTTTGGTTCCTACCCCCGTTTTTTTGGTTCCTACCCCCGGTGTCGCGCTTAAATGGGTCCCCCGGAAACGGGGGTCCTTTTTTTTTGGTTCCTAACCAGTTTTTTGGTTCCTACCCCTGGTTTCACGCTTAAATGGGTCCCCCCGGAAACGGGGGCCCGTTTTTTTGGTTTCTACCCCCGTTTTTTGGTTCCTACCCCCGGTGTCGCGCTTAAATGGGTCCCCCCGGAAACGGGGGCCCGTTTTTTTGGTTCCTACCCCCGTTTTTTGGTTCCTACCTCCAGTGTCGCGCTTAGATGGGTCCCCCCGGAAACGGGGGCCCGTTTTTTTGGTTCCTACCTCCGTTTTTTGGTTCCTACCCCGGTGAAACGCTTAAATGGGTCCCCAGGAAACGGGGGCCCGTTTTTTTGGTTCCTACCCCCGTTTTTTGGTTCCTACCCCCGGTGTCGCGCTTAAATGGGTCCCCCCAGGAAACGGGGGCCCGTTTTTTTGGTTCCCTACCCCCCTTTTTTGGTTCCTACCCCCGGTGTCGCGCTTAAATGGGTCCCCCCGGAAACGGGGGCCCGTTTTTTTGATTCCTACCTCCGTTTTTTGGTTCCTACCCCCGGTGAAACGCTTAAATGTGTCCCCAGGAAACGGGGGCCTGTTTTTTTGGTTCCTACCACCGTTTTTTGGTTCCTACCCCCGGTGTCGCGTTTAAATGGGTCCCCCCGGAAACGGGGGCCCGTTTTATTGGTTCCTACCCCCGTTTTTTGGTTCCTACCCCCGGTGTCGCGCTTAAATGGGTCCCCCCCGGAAACGGGGGCCCGTTTTTTTTGGTACCTACCCCCGTTTTTTGGTTCCTACCCCCGGTGTCGCGCTTAAATGGTTACCCCCGGAAACGGGGGCCCGTTTTTTTGGTTCCTACCTCCGTTTTTTGGTTCCTACACCAGGTGTCACGCTTAAATGGGTCCCCCGGAAACGGGGGCTTGTTTTTCTGGTTCCTACCCCCATTTTTTGGTTCCTAACCCCGGTGTCGCGCTTAAATGGGTCCCTCCGGAAACGGGGGCCCTTTTTTTGGTTCCTACCCCCGTTTTTTGGTTCCTACCCCCGGTGTCGCGCTTAAATGGGTCCCCCCGGTAACGGGGGTCCTTTTTTTTGGTTTCTAACCCAATTTTTTGGTTCCTACCCCCGGTGTCGCGCTTAAATTGTTCCCCCCGGAAACGGGGGCCCGTTTTTTTGGTTCCTACCCCCGTTTTTTGGTTCCTACCCCCGGTGTCGCGCTTAAATGGGGTCCCCCGGAAACGGGGGCCCGTTTTTTTGGTTCCTACCCCCGTTTTTTGGTTCCTACCCCGGTGTCGCGCTTAAATGGGTCCCCCCCGGAAACGGGGCCCGTTTTTTGGTTCCTACCCCCGTTTTTTGGTTCCTACCCCCGGTGTCGCGCTAAAATGGGTCCCCCCGGAAACTGGGGCCCTTTTTTTTGGTTCCTAACCCCTTTTTTGGTTCCTACCAACGGTGTCGCGCTTAAATGGGTCCCCCCGGAAACGGGGGCCCGTTTTTTTGGTTACTACCCCCGTTTTTGGTTCCTACCCCCGGTGTCGCGCTTAAATGGCTCCCCCCGGAAACGGGGGCACGTTTTTTTGTTCCTACCTCCGTTTTTTGGTTCCTACCCCGGTGTCACGCTTAAATGGGTCCCCCGGAAACGGGGGCCCGTTTTTTTGGTTCCTACCCCCGTTTTTGGTTCCTACCCCCGGTGTCGCGCTTAAATGGGTCCCCCCAGAAACGGGGGCCCTTTTTTTTGGTTCCTACCCCCGTTTTTTGGTTCCTACCCCCGGTTCGTGCTTAAATGGGTCCCCCCGGAAACGGGGGCCCGTTTTTTTGGTTCCTACCCCCGTTTTTTGGTTCCTACCCCCGGTGTCCGCGCTTAAATGGGTCCTCCCGGAAACTTGGGCCCTTTTTTTTGGTTCCTAACTCCGTTTTTTGGTTCCTACCCCCGGTGTCGCGCTTAAATGGGTCCCCCCGGAAACAGGGGCCCTTTTTTTTGGTTCCTACCCCCGTTTTTTGGTTCCTACCCCCGGTGTCGCGATTAAATGGGTCCTCCCGGAAACGGGGGCCCGTTTTTTTTGGTTCCTACCCCCGTTTTTTGGTTCCTACCCCCGGTGTCGCGCTTAAATGGGTCCCCCAGGAAACGGGGGCCCGTTTTTTTGGTTCCTACCCCCGTTTTTTGGTTCCTACCCCCGGTCTCGCGCTTAAATGGGTCCCCCCGGAAACGGGGGCCCGTTTTTTGGTTCCTACCCCCGGTGTCGCGCTTAAATGGGTCCCCCCGGAAACGGGGGCCCGTTTTTTTGGTTCCTACCCCCGTTTTTTGGTTCCTACCCCCGGTGTCGCGCTTAAATGGGTCCCCCAGGAAACGGGGGCCCGTTTTTTTGGTTCCTACCCCCGTTTTTTGGTTCCTACCCCCGGTGTCGCGCTTAAATGGGTCCCCCCGGAAACGGTGGTCCTTTTTTTTGGTTCCTAATCCGTTTTTTGGTTCCTACCCCGGTGTCACGCTTAAATGGGTCCCCCCGGAAACGGGGACCCGTTTTTTTGGTTCCTACCCCCGTTTTTTGGTTCCTACCCCCGGTGTCGCGCTTAAATGGGTCCCCCCGGAAACGGGGGCCCGTTTTTTTGGTTCCTACCCCCGTTTTTTGGTTCCTACCCCCGGTGTCGCGCTTAATGGGTCCTCCCGGAAACTTGGGCCCTTTTTTTTGGTTCCTACCTCCGTTTTTTGGTTCCTACCCCCGGTGTCGCGCTTAAGTGGGTCCCCCCGGAAACGGGGGCCCGTTTTTTTGGTTCCTACCCCCGTTTTTTGGTTCCTACCCCCGGTGTCTCGCTTAAATGGGTCCCCCGGAAACGGGGACCCGTTTTTTTGGTTCCTACCCCCGTTTTTTGGTTCCTACCCCCGGTGTCGCGCTTAAATGGGTCCCCCCGGAAACGGGGGCCCGTTTTTTTGGTTCCTACCCCCGTTTTTTGGTTCTTACCCCGGTGTCGCGCTTAAATGGGTCCCCCCGGTAACGGGGGTCCTTTTTTTTGGTTCCTACCCCCCGTTTTTTGGTTCCTACCCCCGGTGTCGCGCTTAAATGGGTCCCCCGGAAACGGGGGCCCGTTTTTTTGGTTCCTACCCCGTTTTTTGGTTCCTACCCCCGGTGTCGCGCTTAAATGGGTCCCCCCGGAAACGGGGCCCGTTTTTTTGGTTCCTACCCCCGTTTTTTGGTTCCTACCCCCGGTGTCGCGCTTAAATGGGTCCCCCCGGAAACGGGGGCCCGTTTTTTTGGTTCCTACCCCCGTTTTTTTGGTTCCTACCCCCGGTGTCGCGCTTAAATGGGTCCCCCGGAAACGGGGGTCCTTTTTTTTGGTTCCTAACCAGTTTTTTGGTTCCTACCCCCGGTTTCACGCTTAAATGGGTCCCCCCGGAAACGGGGGCCCGTTTTTTTGGTTTCTACCCCCGTTTTTTGGTTCCTACCCCCGGTGTCGCGCTTAAATGGGTCCCCCCGGAAACGGGGGCCCGTTTTTTTGGTTCCTACCCCCGTTTTTTGGTTCCTACCTCCAGTGTCGCGCTTAGATGGGTCCCCCCGGAAACGGGGGCCCGTTTTTTTGGTTCCTACCTCCGTTTTTTGGTTCCTACCCCCGGTGAAACGCTTAAATGGGTCCCCAGGAAACGGGGGCCCGTTTTTTTGGTTCCTACCCCCGTTTTTTGGTTCCTACCCCCGGTGTCGCGCTTAAATGGGTCCCCCAGGGAACGGGGGCCCGTTTTTTTGGTCCCTACCCCCCTTTTTTGGTCCTACCCCCGGTGTCGCGCTTAAATGGGTCCCCCCGGAAACGGGGGCCCGTTTTTTTGGTTCCTACCTCCGTTTTTTGGTTCCTACCCCCGGTGAAACGCTTAAATGTGTCCCCAGGAAACGGGGGCCTGTTTTTTTGGTTCCTACCACCGTTTTTTGGTTCCTACCCCCGGTGTCGCGTTTAAATGGGTCCCCCCGGAAACGGGGGCCCGTTTTTTTGGTTCCTACCCCGTTTTTTGGTTCCTACCCCCGGTGTCGCGCTTAAATGGGTCCCCCCGGAAACGGGGGCCCGTTTTTTTTGGTACCTACCCCCGTTTTTTGGTTCCTACCCCCGGTGTCGCGCTTAAATGGTTACCCCCGGAAACGGGGGCCCGTTTTTTTGGTTCCTACCTCCGTTTTTTTGGTTCCTACCCCAGGTGTCACGCTTAAATGGGTCCCCCGGAAACGGGGCTTGTTTTTCTGGTTCCTACCCCCGTTTTTTGGTTCCTAACCCCGGTGTCGCGCTTAAATTGTTCCCCCCGGAAACGGGGGCCCGTTTTTTTGGTTCCTACCCCCGTTTTTTGGTTCCTACCCCCGGTGTCGCGCTTAAATGGGTCCCCCGGAAACGGGGGCCCGTTTTTTTGGTTCCTACCCCCGTTTTTGGTTCCTACCCCGGTGTCGCGCTTAAATGGGTCCCCCCGGAAACGGGGGCCCGTTTTTTTGGTTCCTACCCCCGTTTTTTGGTTCCTACCCCCGGTCTCGCGCTTAAATGGGTCCCCCCGGAAACGGGGGCCCGTTTTTTGGTTCCTACCCCCGGTGTCGCGCTTAAATGGGTCCCCCCGGAAACGGGGGCCCGTTTTTTTGGTTCCTACCCCCGTTTTTTGGTTCCTACCCCCGGTGTCGCGCTTAAATGGGTCCCCCAGGAAACGGGGGCCCGTTTTTTTGGTTCCTACCCCCGTTTTTTGGTTCCTACCCCCGGTGTCGCGCTTAAATGGGTCCCCCCGGAAACGGTGGTCCTTTTTTTTGGTTCCTAATCCGTTTTTTGGTTCCTACCCCGGTGTCACGCTTAAATGGGTCCCCCCGGAAACGGGGACCCGTTTTTTTGGTTCCTACCCCCGTTTTTTGGTTCCTACCCCCGGTGTCGCGCTTAAATGGGTCCCCCCGGAAACGGGGGCCCGTTTTTTTTGGTTCCTACCCCCGTTTTTTGGTTCCTACCCCCGGTGTCGCGCTTAAATGGGTCCTCCCGGAAACTTGGGCCCTTTTTTTTGGTTCCTACCTCCGTTTTTTGGTTCCTACCCCCGGTGTCGCGCTTAAGTGGGTCCCCCCGGAAACGGGGGCCCGTTTTTTTGGTTCCTACCCCCGTTTTTTGGTTCCTACCCCGGTGTCTCGCTTAAATGGGTCCCCCCGGAAACGGGGACCCGTTTTTTTTGGTTCCTACCCCCGTTTTTTGGTTCCTACCCCCGGTGTCGCGCTTAAATGGGTCCCCCCGGAAACGGGGGCCCGTTTTTTTGGTTCCTACCCCCGTTTTTTGGTTCTTACCCCCGGTGTCGCGCTTAAATGGGTCCCCCCGGTAACGGGGGTCCTTTTTTTTGGTTCCTACCCCCGTTTTTGGTTCCTACCCCCGGTGTCGCGCTTAAATGGGTCCCCCGGAAACGGGGGCCCGTTTTTTTGGTTCCTACCCCCGTTTTTTGGTTCCTACCCCCGGTGTCGCGCTTAAATGGGTCCCCCGGAAACGGGGGCCCGTTTTTTTGGTTCCTACCCCCGTTTTTTGGTTCCTACCCCCGGTGTCGCGCTTAAATGGGTCCCCCCGGAAACGGGGGCCCGTTTTTTTGGTTCCTACCCCCGTTTTTTTGGTTCCTACCCCCGGTGTCGCGCTTAAATGGGTCCCCCCGGAAACGGGGGTCCTTTTTTTTGGTTCCTAACCAGTTTTTTGGTTCCTACCCCCGGTTTCACGCTTAAATGGGTCCCCCCGGAAACGGGGGCCCGTTTTTTTGGTTTCTACCCCCGTTTTTTGGTTCCTACCCCCGGTGTCGCGCTTAAATGGGTCCCCCCGGAAACGGGGGCCCGTTTTTTTGGTTCCTACCCCCGTTTTTGGTTCCTACCTCCAGTGTCGCGCTTAGATGGGTCCCCCGGAAACGGGGGCCCGTTTTTTTGGTTCCTACCTCCGTTTTTTGGTTCCTACCCCGGTGAAACGCTTAAATGGGTCCCCAGGAAACGGGGGCCCGTTTTTTTGGTTCCTACCCCCGTTTTTTGGTTCCTACCCCCGGTGTCGCGCTTAAATGGGTCCCCCAGGGAACGGGGGCCCGTTTTTTTGGTCCCTACCCCCCTTTTTTGGTTCCTACCCCCGGTGTCGCGCTTAAATGGGTCCCCCCGGAAACGGGGGCCCGTTTTTTTGGTTCCTACCTCCGTTTTTTGGTTCTACCCCCGGTGAAACGCTTAAATGTGTCCCCAGGAAACGGGGGCCTGTTTTTTTGGTTCCTACCACCGTTTTTGGTTCCTACCCCGGTGTCGCGTTTAAATGGGTCCCCCCGGAAACGGGGGCCCGTTTTTTTTGGTTCCTACCCCCGTTTTTTGGTTCCTACCCCCGGTGTCGCGCTTAAATGGGTCCCCCCGGAAACGGGGGCCCGTTTTTTTGGTACCTACCCCCGTTTTTTGGTTCCTACCCCCGGTGTCGCGCTTAAATGGTTACCCCCGGAAACGGGGGCCCGTTTTTTTGGTTCCTACCTCCGTTTTTTGGTTCCTACCCCAGGTGTCCACGCTTAAATGGGTCCCCCGGAAACGGGGGCTTGTTTTTCTGGTTCCTACCCCCGTTTTTTGGTTCCTAACCCCGGTGTCGCGCTTAAATTGTTCCCCCCGGAAACGGGGGCCCGTTTTTTTGGTTCCTACCCCCGTTTTTTGGTTCCTACCCCCGGTGTCGCGCTTAAATGGGTCCCCCGGAAACGGGGGCCCGTTTTTTGGTTCCTACCCCCGTTTTTTGGTTCCTACCCCGGTGTCGCGCTTAAATGGGTCCCCCCGGAAACGGGGGCCCGTTTTTTTGGTTCCTACCCCCGTTTTTTGGTTCCTACCCCCGGTGTCGCGCTAAAATGGGTCCCCCCGGAAACTGGGGCCCTTTTTTTTGGTTCCTAACCCCTTTTTTTGGTTCCTACCAACGGTGTCGCGCTTAAATGGGTCCCCCCGGAAACGGGGGCCAGTTTTTTGGTTACTACCCCCGTTTTTGGTTCCTACCCCCGGTGTCGCGCTTAAATGGCTCCCCCCGGAAACGGGGGCACGTTTTTTTGGTTCCTACCTCCGTTTTTTGGTTCCTACCCCCGGTGTCACGCTTAAATGGGTCCCCCGGAAACGGGGGCCCGTTTTTTTGGTTCCTACCCCCGTTTTTTGGTTCCTACCCCCGGTGTCACGCTTAAATGGGTCCCCCAGGAAACGGGGGCCCGTTTTTTTGGTTCCTACCCCAGTTTTTTGGTTCCTACCCCCGGTGTCGCGCTTAAATGGGTCCCCCCGGAAACGGTGGTCCTTTTTTTTGGTTCCTAATCCGTTTTTTGGTTCCTACCCCCGGTGTCACGCTTAAATGGGTCCCCCCGGAAACGGGGACCCGTTTTTTTGGTTCCTACCCCCGTTTTTTGGTTCCTACCCCCGGTGTCGCGCTTAAATGGGTCCCCCCGGAAACGGGGGCCCGTTTTTTTGGTTCCTAACCCCGTTTTTTGGTTCCTACCACCGGTGTCGCGCTTAAATGGGTCCCCCGGAAACGGGGGCCCGTTTTTTTGGTTCCTACCCCCGTTTTTTGGTTCCTACCCCCGGTGTCGCGCTTAAATGGGTCCCCCCGGAAATGGGGGCCCGTTTTTTTGGTTCCTACCTCCGTTTTTTGGTTCCTACCCCCGGTGTCGCGCTTAAGTGGGTCCCCCCGGAAACGGGGGCCCGTTTTTTTGCTTCCTACCCCCGTTTTTGGTTCCTACCCCCGGTGTCTCGCTTAAATGGGTCCCCCCGGAAACGGGGCCCCTTTTTTTGGTTCCTACCCCCGTTTTTTGGTTCCTACCCCCGGTGTCGCGCTTAAATGGGTCCCCAGGAAACGGGGGCCCGTTTTTTTGGTTCCGACCCCCGTTTTTTGGTTCCTACCCCCGGTGTCGCGCTTAAATGGGTCCCCCCGGAAACGGGGGTCCATTTTTTTGGTTCCTAACCCGTTTTTTGTTTCCTACCCCCGGTGTCACGCTTAAATGGGTCCCCCCGGAAACGGGGACCCGTTTTTTTGGTTCCTACCCCCGTTTTTTGGTTCCTACCCCCGGTGTCGTGCTTAAATGGGTCCCCCCGGAAACGGGGGCCCGTTTTTTGGTTCCTACCCCCCGTGTCGCGCTTAAATGGGTCCCCCGGAAACGGGGGCCCGTTTTTTTGGTTCCTAACCCCGTTTTTTTGGTTCCTACCCCCGGTGTCGCGCTTAATGGGTCCCACCGGAAACGGGGGCCCGTTTTTTTGGTTCCTACCTCTGTTTTTTGGTTCCTACCCCCGGTGTCACGCTTGAATGGGTCCCCCGGAAACGGGGGCCCGTTTTTTTGGTTCCTACCCCCGTTTTTTTGTTCCTACCCCCGGTGTCGCGCTTAAATGGGTCCCCCCGGAAACGGGGGCCCTTTTTTTTGGTTCCTACCCCCGTTTTTTGGTTCCTACCCCCGGTTTCGCGCTTAAATGGGTCCCCCCGGAAACGGGGGCCCGTTTTTTTGGTTCCTACCCCCGTTTTTTGGTTCCTACCCCCGGTGTCGCGCTTAAATGGGTCCCCCCGGAAATGGGGGCCCGTTTTTTTGGTTCCTACCTCCGTTTTTTGGTTCCTACCCCCGGTGTCGCGCTTAAGTGGGTCCCCCGGAAACGGGGGCCCGTTTTTTTTGGTTCCTACCCCCGTTTTTTGGTTCCTACCCCCGGTGTCTCGCTTAAATGGGTCCCCCCGGAAACGGGGACCCGTTTTTTTGGTTCCTACCCCCGTTTTTGGTTCCTACCCCCGGTGTCGCGCTTAAATGGGTCCCCCCGGAAACGGGGGCCCGTTTTTTTGGTTCCTACCCCCGTTTTTTGTTTCTTACCCCCGGTGTCGCGCTTAAATGGGTCCCCCCGGTAACGGGGGTCCTTTTTTTTGGTTTCTAACCCCGTTTTTTGGTTCCTACCCCCGGTGTCGCGCTTAAATGGGTCCCCCGGAAACGGGGGCCCGTTTTTTTTGGTTCCTACCCCCGTTTTTTGGTTCCTACCCCCGGTGTCGCGCTTAAATGGGTCCCCCGGAAACGGGGGCCCGTTTTTTTGGTTCCTACCCCCGTTTTTTGGTTCCTACCCCCGGTGTCGCGCTTAAATGGGTCCCCCCGGAAACGGGGGCCCGTTTTTTGGTTCCTACCCCCGTTTTTTGGTTCGTACCCCCGGTGTCGCGCTAAAATGGGTCCCCCCGGAAACTGGGGCCCTTTTTTTTGGTTCCTAACCCCTTTTTTGGTTCCTACCAACGGTGTCGCGCTTAAATGGGTCCCCCCGGAAACGGGGGCCCGTTTTTTTGGTTCCTACCCCCGTTTTTTGGTTCCTACCCCCGGTGTCGCGCTTAAATGGCTCCCCCCGGAAACGGGGGCCCGTTTTTTTGGTTCCTACCTCCGTTTTTTGGTTCCTACCCCCGCTGTCACGCTTAAATGGGTCCCCCGGAAACGGGGGCCCGTTTTTTTGGTTCCTACCCCCATTTTTTGGTTAATACCACCGGTGTCGCGCTTAAATGA
>NW_026775303.1:0-177312 GCF_030867095.1 Alligator mississippiensis | reverse complement strand
AGAACAACCTCTACTACTACTACTACAAGAACAACCACTACTAATACTACAAGAACAACCACTACTACTACTACAAAAACATCCCCTACTACTACTACAAGAACAACCAGTACAACTACCACTCATACTACTACAAGAAGAACCATTACTACTACTACTACTACTACTACTACTACTACTACAAGAGCAACCACTACTACTACTACAAGAACAACCTCTACTACTACTACTACAAGAACAACCACTACTAATACTACAAGAACAACCACTACTACTACAAGAACAACCAATACAACTTCCACTACTACTACTACAAGAAGAACCATCACTACTACTACTACTACAAATACTACTACAACAACAACCACTACTACTAGTACAAGAACAACCACTACTGCTACTACTACTATTACAAGAAAAACCACTACTACTACTAGTACTACAACTATTACAAGAACAACCACTACTACTTCTACAAGAACAACCAGGACCACTACTACTACTACTACAAGAACAACCACTACTACTACTACAAGAACAACCACTACAACAACTACTACTACTACTACAAGTACAACCACTACTAATACAAGAACAACCACTACTACTAGTACTACTATTACAAGAGCAACCACTACTACTACTACAAGAACAACCTCTTCTGCTACTACTACTACCACAAGAACAAGCACTACTACTACTACAAGAACAACCACTACTAAACTACTACTTCTACTACTACAAGAACAACCACTATTACTACTACAAGAACAAAGACCACTACTACTACTACTACAAGTACTACCACTTACTACTGCAAGAACAACCACTACTACTACTACCATTACAAGAACAACCACTAATACTACTACAAGATCAACCACTACTACTACTAATACTACTTCAAGAACAACCACTACAACTACTACAAGTGCAACCACTACTACTACAAGAACAACCACTACTACTACTAGTACTATTACAAGAACAACCACTACTACTACTACAATAACAACCACTACTACTACAAGAAGAACTTCCACTACTACTACTTCTAATATTACAAGAACAACCACTACTACTACTACCAGAAAAACCACTACCACTACTACTACTACTACTATTACAAGAACAACCACTACTACTGCTACAATAACAACCACTACTACTACAACAAGAACCACCACTACTACTACTTCTAATATTACAAGAACAACCACTACTACTACTACAAGAACAACCACTACTACTACTTCAAGAACAACCACTACAACTACCACTACTACTACTACAAGTACACCCATACTACTACAAGAACAACCACTTCTACTACTACTACTACTACAAGAACAACCACTACAACTACTACTACTACAAGTACACCAATACTGCTACAAGAACAACCACTACTACTACAACAAGAACCACCAGTACTACTACTAATATTACAAGAACAACCACTACTACTTCTACAAGAACAACCACTTCTACTACTACTACTACTACAAGAACAACCACTACTACTACTACTACTACTACTACTACTACAAGAAAAACCACTACAACTACTACTTCTATTACTACTACTACTACTACAAGAACAACCACTACTACTACTACAAGAACAAAGACCACTACTACTACTACTATTACAATACAACCACTACTAGTAATAGAACAACCACTACTACTACTACCATTACAAGAACAACAACTACTACTACTACAAGAACAACCACTACTACTACTACTACTTCAAGAACAACCACTACAACTACTACTACTACTAAAAGTGCCACCACTACTACTACAAGAACAACCCCTACTACTACTACAATAACAACCACTACTACTACAACAAGAACAACCAGGACCACTACTACTACTACTACAAGAACAACCACTACTACTACTACAAGAACAACCACTACAACAACTACTACTACTACTACAAGTACAACCACTACTAATACAAGAACAACCACTACTACTAGTACTACTATTACAAGAGCAACCACTACTACTACTACAAGAACAACCTCTTCTGCTACTACTACTACCACAAGAACAAGCACTACTACTACTACAAGAACAACCACTACTAAACTACTACTTCTACTACTACAAGAACAACCACTATTACTACTACAAGAACAAAGACCACTACTACTACTACTACAAGTACTACCACTTACTACTGCAAGAACAACCACTACTACTACTACCATTACAAGAACAACCACTAATACTACTACAAGATCAACCACTACTACTACTACTACTACTTCAAGAACAACCACTACAACTACTACAAGTGCAACCACTACTACTACAAGAACAACCACTACTACTACTAGTACTATTACAAGAACAACCACTACTACTTCTACAATAACAACCACTACTACTACAAGAAGAACTTCCACTACTACTACTTCTAATATTACAAGAACAACCACTACTACTACTACAAGAAAAACCACTACCACTACTACTACTACTACTATTACAAGAACAACCACTACTACTACTTCAATAACAACCACTACTACTACAACAAGAACCACCACTACTACTACTTCTAATATTACAAGAACAACCACTACTACTACTACAAGAACAACCACTACTACTACTTCAAGAACAACCACTACAGCTACCACTACTACTACTACAAGTACACCAATACTACTACAAAAACAACCACTTCTACTACTACTACTACTACTACAAGAACAACCACTACAACTACTACTACTACTACAAGTACACCAATACTACTACAAGAACAACCACTACTACTACTTCAAGAACAACCACTACAACTACCACTACTACTACTACAAGTACACCAATATTAACTACAAGAACAACCACTACTACTACTACCATTACAAGAACAAGCACTACTACTACTACAAGAACAACCACTACTACTACTACTACTACTAGTTCAAGAACAACCACTACAACTACTACTACTACTAAAAGTGCAACCACTACTACTACAAGAACAACCACTACTACTACTGCTATTCCAAGAACAACCACTACTACTACTACAATAACAACCACTACTACTACAACAACAACAACCACTACTACTACTACAACAACAACCACTACTAAACTACTACTTCTACTACTACAAGAACAACCACTATTACTACTACAAGAACAAAGACCACTACTACTACTATTACTACAAGTACTACCACTTACTACTGCAAGAACAACCACTACTACTACTACCATTACAAGAACAACCACTACTACTACTACAAGATCAACCACTACTACTACTACTACTACTTCAAGAACAACCACTACAACTACTACTACTACTACAAGTGCAACCACTACTACTACAAGAACAACCACTACTACTACTAGTACTATTACAAGAACAACCACTACTACTACTACAAGAACAACCACTACTACTACAACAAGAACCACCACTACTACTACTTCTAATATTACAAGAACAACCACTACTACTACTACAAGAAAAACCACTACCACTACTACTACTACTACTACTACTACAAGAACAACCACTACTACTACTACTAGTACCACTACAACAAGATCAACCACTACAACTACTACAAGAACAACCACTATTAGTACTACATCTACAACTATTACAAGAACAACCACTACTACTACTACAAAAACAACCACCACTACTACTGCTACTACTACAACTATTACAAGAACAACCACTACTACTACTACTAATACAACTATTTTAAGACCAACCACTACAGGTACTACTACTACAACTATTACAAGAACAACCGCTACTACTACTACAAGAACAAACTCAACTTCTACAATGAGAACCACCACTACTACTACTACAAGAACAACCACTACAACTACCACTACTACTACTACAAGAAGAACCATTACTACTACTACTACTACTACAACCACTACTACTACAAGAACAACCTGTACTACTACTACAAGAACAACCACTACTGATACTACTACTATTACAAGAAAAACCACTACTACTACTAGTACTACAACTATTACAAGAACAACCACTACTACTTCTACAAGAACAACCAGGACCACTACTACTACTACTAAAATAAAAACCACTACTACTACTACAAGAACAACCACTACAACAACTACTACTACTACTACAAGTACAACCACTACTAATACAAGAACAA
Source organism: Alligator mississippiensis (assembly GCF_030867095.1). NCBI lineage: Eukaryota > Metazoa > Chordata > Crocodylia > Alligatoridae > Alligator > Alligator mississippiensis. Next base: position 173,119 of record NW_026775303.1, on the reverse strand, counting down.
CCACTACTACTAGTACTACTATTACAAGAGCAACCACTACTACTACTACAAGAACAACCTCTTCTGCTACTACTACTACCACAAGAACAAGCACTACTACTACTACAAGAACAACCACTACTAAACTACTACTTCTACTACTACAAGAACAACCACTATTACTACTACAAGAACAAAGACCACTACTACTACTACTACTACAAGCACTACCACTTACTACTGCAAGAACAACCACTACTACTACTACCTTTACAAGAACAACCACTACTACTACTACAAGATCAACCACTACTACTACTACTACTACTTCAAGAACAACCACTACAACTACTACTACTACTACAAGTGCAACCACTACTACTACAAGAACAACCACTACTACTACTAGTACTATTACAAGAACAACCACTACTACTACTACAATAACAACCACTACTACTACTAGAAGAACTTCCACTACTACTACTTCTAATATTACAAGAACAACCACTACTACTACTACAAGAAAAACCACTACCACTACTACTACTACTACTATTACAAGAACAACCACTACTACTACTACAATAACAACCACTACTACTACAACAAGAACCACCACTACTACTACTTCTAATATTACAAGAACAACCACTACTACTACTACAAGAACAACCACTACTACTACTTCAAGAACAACCACTACAACTACCACTACTACTACTACAAGTACACCAATACTACTACAAAAACAACCACTTCTACTACTACTACTACTACAAGAACAACCACTACAACTACTACTACTACTACAAGTACACCAATACTACTACAAGAACAACCACTACTACTACTTCAAGAACAACCACTACAACTACCACTACTACTACTACAAGTACACCAATATTAACTACAAGAACAACCACTACTACTACTACCATTACAAGAACAACCACTACTACTACTACAAGAACAACCACTACTACTACTACTACTACTAGTTCAAGAACAACCACTACAACTACTACTACTACTAAAAGTGCAACCACTACTACTACAAGAACAACCACTACTACTACTACTACTATTCCAAGAACAACCACTACTACTACTACAATAACAACCACTACTACTACAACAACAACAACCACTACTACTACTACAAGAACAACCTCTACTACTACTACTACAAGAACAACCAGTACTAATACTACAAGAACAACCACTACTACTACTACAAAAACATCCCCTACTACTACTACAAGAACAACCAGTACAACTACCACTCATACTACTACAAGAAGAACCATTACTACTACTACTACTACAAGAGCAACCACTACTACTACTACAAGAACAACCTCTACTACTACTACTACAAGAACAACCACTACTAATACTACAAGAACAACCACTACTACTACAAGAACAACCACTACAACTTCCACTACTACTACTACAAGAAGAACCAGCACTACTACTACTACTACAAATACTACTACAACAACAACCACTACTACTACTACAAGAACAACCACTACTGCTACTACTACTATTACAAGAAAAACCACTACTACTACTAGTACTACAACTATTACAAGAACAACCACTACTACTTCTACAAGAACAACCAGGACCACTACTACTACTACTACAAGAACAACCACTACTACTACTACAAGAACAACCACTACAACAACTACTACTACTACTACAAGTACAACCACTACTAATACAAGAACAACCACTACTACTAGTACTACTATTACAAGAGCAACCACTACTACTACTACAAGAACAACCTCTTCTGCTACTACTACTACCACAAGAACAAGCACTACTACTACTACAAGAACAACCACTACTAAACTACTACTTCTACTACTACAAGAACAACCACTATTACTACTACAAGAACAAAGACCACTACTACTACTACTACTACAAGTACTACCACTTACTACTGCAAGAACAACCACTACTACTACTACCATTACAAGAACAACCACTAATACTACTACAAGATCAACCACTACTACTACTACTACTACTTCAAGAACAACCACTACAACTACTACAAGTGCAACCACTACTACTACAAGAACAACCACTACTACTACTAGTACTATTACAAGAACAACCACTACTACTACTACAATAACAACCACTACTACTACAACAAGAACTTCCACTACTACTACTTCTAATATTACAAGAACAACCACTACTACTACTACAAGAAAAACCACTACCACTACTACTACTACTACTATTACAAGAACAACCACTACTACTACTACAATAACAACCACTACTACTACAACAAGAACCACCACTACTACTACTTCTAATATTACAAGAACAACCACTACTACTACTACAAGAACAACCACTACTACTACTACTACTACTAGTTCAAGAACAACCACTACAACTACTACTACTACTAAAAGTGCAACCACTACTACTACAAGAACAACCACTACTACTACTGCTATTCCAAGAACAACCACTACTACTACTACAATAACAACCACTACTACTACAACAACAACAACCACTACTACTACTACAAGAACAACCACTACTAAACTACTACTTCTACTACTACAAGAACAACCACTATTACTACTACAAGAACAAAGACCACTACTACTACTATTACTACAAGTACTACCACTTACTACTGCAAGAACAACCACTACTACTACTACCATTACAAGAACAACCACTACTACTACTACAAGATCAACCACTACTACTACTACTACTACTTCAAGAAGAACCACTACAACTACTACTACTACTACAAGTGCAACCACTACTACTACAAGAACAACCACTACTACTACTAGTACTATTACAAGAACAACCACTACTACTACTACAATAACAACCACTACTACTACAACAAGAACCACCACTACTACTACTTCTAATATTACAAGAACAACCACTACTACTACTACAAGAAAAACCACTACCACTACTACTACTACTACTATTACAAGAACAACCACTACTACTACTACAATAACAACCACTACTACTACAACAAGAACCACCACTACTACTACTTCTAATATTACAAGAACAACCACTACTACTACTACAAGAACAACCACTACTACTACTTCAAGAACAACCACTACAACTACCACTACTACTACTACAAGTACACCAATACTACTACAAAAACAACCACTTCTACTACTACTACTACTACTACAAGAACAACCACTACAACTACTACTACTACTACAAGTACACCAATACTACTACAAGAACAACCACTACTACTACTTCAAGAACAACCACTACAACTACCACTACTACTACCACAAGTACACCAATATTAACTACAAGAACAACCACTACTACTACTACCATTACAAGAACAACCACTACTACTACTACAAGAACAACCACTACTACTACTACTACTACTAGTTCAAGAACAACCACTACAACTACTACTACTACTAAAAGTGCAACCACTACTACTACAAGAACAACCACTACTACTACTACTACTATTCCAAGAACAACCACTACTACTACTACAATAACAACCACTACTACTACAACAACAACAACCACTACTACTACTACAAGAACAACCTCTACTACTACTACTACAAGAACAACCAGTACTAATACTACAAGAACAACCACTACTACTACTACAAAAACATCCCCTACTACTGCTACAAGAACAACCAGTACAACTACCACTTATACTACTTCAAGAAGAACCATTACTACTACTACTACTACTACTACTACAAGAGCAACCACTACTACTACTACAAGAACAACCTCTACTACTACTACTACAAGAACAACCACTACTAATACTACAAGAACAACCACTACTACTACTACAAAAACATCCCCTACTACTACTACAAGAACAACCAGTACAACTACCACTCATACTACTACAAGAAGAACCATTACTACTACTACTACTACTACTACTACTACTACAAGAGCAACCACTACTACTAATACAAGAACAACCTCTACTACTACTACTACAAGAACAACCACTACTAATATTACAAGAACAACCACTACTACTACAAGAACAACCACTACAACTTCCACTACTACTACTACAAGAAGAACCATCACTACTACTACTACTACAAATACTACTACAACAACAACCACTACTACTACTACAAGAACAACCACTACTGCTACTACTACTATTACAAGAAAAACCACTACTACTACTAGTACTACAACTATTACAAGAACAACCACTACTACTTCTACAAGAACAACCAGGACCACTACTACTACTACTACAAGAACAACCACTACTACTACTACAAGAACAACCACTTCTACTACTACTACTACTACAAGAACAACCACTACTACTACTACTACTACTACTACTACTACTACTACTACTACTACAAGAAAAACCACTACAACTACTACTACTATTACTACTACTACTACTACAAGTACAACCACTACTACTACTACAAGAACAACCACTACTACTACAACAACAACAACCACTACTATTGCTACTACTATTACAATAACAAGCACTACTACTACTACAAGAACAACCACTTCTACTAGTACTACTACTACTACAAGAACAACCACTACTACTACTACTAGTACCACTACAACAAGATCAACCACTACAACTACTACAAGAACAACCACTATTAGTACTACATCTACAACTATTACAAGAACAACCACTACTACTACTACAAAAACAACCACCACTACTACTGCTACTACTACAACTATTACAAGAACAACCACTACTACTACTACTAATACAACTATTTTAAGACCAACCACTACAGGTACTACTACTACAACTATTACAAGAACAACCGCTACTACTACTACAAGAACAAACTCAACTTCTACAATGAGAAACACCACTACTACTACTACAAGAACAACCACTACAACTACCACTACTACTACTACAAGAAGAACCATTACTACTACTACTACTACTACTACTACTACTACTACAACCACTACTACTACAAGAACAACCTGTACTACTACTACAAGAACAACCACTACTGATACTACTACTATTACAAGAAAAACCACTACTACTACTAGTACTACAACTATTACAAGAACAACCACTACTACTTCTACAAGAACAACCAGGACCACTACTACTACTACTAAAATAAAAACCACTACTACTACTACAAGAACAACCACTACAACAACTACTACTACTACTACAAGTACAACCACTACTAATACAAGAACAACCACTACTACTAGTACTACTATTACAAGAGCAACCACTACTACTACTACAAGAACAACCTCTTCTGCTACTACTACTACCACAAGAACAAGCACTACTACTACTACTACAAGAACAACCACTACTAAACTACTACTTCTACTACTACAAGAACAACCACTATTACTACTACAAGAACAAAGACCACTACTACTACTACTACTACAAGCACTACCACTTACTACTGCAAGAACAACCACTGCTACTACTACCTTTACAAGAACAACCACTACTACTACTACAAGATCAACCACTACTACTACTACTACTACTACTACTACTTCAAGAACAACCACTACAACTACTACTACTACAAGTGCAACCAATACTACTACAAGAACAACCAGTACTACTACTAGTACTATTACAAGAACAACCACTACTACGACTACAATAACAACCACTACTACTACAAGAAGAACTTCCACTACTACTACTTCTAATATTACAAGAACAACCACTACTACTACTACAAGAAAAACCACTACCACTACTACTACTACTACTATTACAAGAACAACCACTACTACTACTACAATAACAACCACTACTACTAAAACAAGAACCACCTCTACAACTACCACTACTACTACTACAAGTACACCAATACTACTACAAAAACAACCACTTCTACTACTACTACTACTACAAGAACAACCACTACAACTACTACTACTACTACAAGTACACCAATACTACTACAAGAACAACCACTACTACTACTTCAAGAACAACCACTACAACTACCACTACTACTTCTACAAGTACACCAATATTAACTACAAGAACAACCACTACTACTACTACCATTACAAGAACAACCACTACTACTACTACAAGAACAACCACTACTACTACTACTACTACTAGTACAAGAACAACCACTACAACTACTACTACTACTAAAAGTGCAACCACTACTACTACAAGAACAACCACTACTACTACTACTACTATTCCAAGAACAACCACTACTACTACTACAATAACAACCACTACTACTACAACAACAACAACCACTACTACTACTACAAGAACAACCTCTACTACTACTACTACAAGAACAACCAGTACTAATACTACAAGAACAACCACTACTACTACTACAAAAACATCCCCTACTACTACTACAAGAACAACCAGTACAACTACCACTTATACTACTACAAGAAGAACCATTACTACTACTACTACTACTACTACTACAAGAGCAACCACTACTACTACTACAAGAACAACCTCTACTACTACTACTACAAGAACAACCACTACTAATACTACAAGAACAACCACTACTACTACTACAAAAACATCCCCTACTACTACTACAAGAACAACCAGTACAACTACCACTCATACTACTACAAGAAGAACCATTACTACTACTACTACTACTACTACTACTACTACTACTACAAGAGCAACCACTACTACTACTACAAGAACAACCTCTACTACTACTACTACAAGAACAACCACTACTAATACTACAAGAACAACCACTACTACTACAAGAACAACCAATACAACTTCCACTACTACTACTACAAGAAGAACCATCACTACTACTACTACTACAAATACTACTACAACAACAACCACTACTACTAGTACAAGAACAACCACTACTGCTACTACTACTATTACAAGAAAAACCACTACTACTACTAGTACTACAACTATTACAAGAACAACCACTACTACTTCTACAAGAACAACCAGGACCACTACTACTACTACTACAAGAACAACCACTACTACTACTACAAGAACAACCACTACAACAACTACTACTACTACTACAAGTACAACCACTACTAATACAAGAACAACCACTACTACTAGTACTACTATTACAAGAGCAACCACTACTACTACTACAAGAACAACCTCTTCTGCTACTACTACTACCACAAGAACAAGCACTACTACTACTACAAGAACAACCACTACTAAACTACTACTTCTACTACTACAAGAACAACCACTATTACTACTACAAGAACAAAGACCACTACTACTACTACTACAAGTACTACCACTTACTACTGCAAGAACAACCACTACTACTACTACCATTACAAGAACAACCACTAATACTACTACAAGATCAACCACTACTACTACTACTACTACTTCAAGAACAACCACTACAACTACTACAAGTGCAACCACTACTACTACAAGAACAACCACTACTACTACTAGTACTATTACAAGAACAACCACTACTACTACTACAATAACAACCACTACTACTACAAGAAGAACTTCCACTACTACTACTTCTAATATTACAAGAACAACCACTACTACTACTACCAGAAAAACCACTACCACTACTACTACTACTACTATTACAAGAACAACCACTACTACTACTACAATAACAACCACTACTACTACAACAAGAACCACCACTACTACTACTTCTAATATTACAAGAACAACCACTACTACTACTACAAGAACAACCACTACTACTACTTCAAGAACAACCACTACAACTACCACTACTACTACTACAAGTACACCCATACTACTACAAGAACAACCACTTCTACTACTACTACTACTACAAGAACAACCACTACAACTACTACTACTACAAGTACACCAATACTGCTACAAGAACAACCACTACTACTACAACAAGAACCACCAGTACTACTACTAATATTACAAGAACAACCACTACTACTTCTACAAGAACAACCACTTCTACTACTACTACTACTACAAGAACAACCACTACTACTACTACTACTACTACTACTACTACAAGAAAAACCACTACAACTACTACTTCTATTACTACTACTACTACTACAAGAACAACCACTACTACTACTACAAGAACAAAGACCACTACTACTACTACTATTACAATACAACCACTACTAGTAATAGAACAACCACTACTACTACTACCATTACAAGAACAACAACTACTACTACTACAAGAACAACCACTACTACTACTACTACTTCAAGAACAACCACTACAACTACTACTACTACTAAAAGTGCCACCACTACTACTACAAGAACAACCCCTACTACTACTACAATAACAACCACTACTACTACAACAAGAACCACCACTACTACTACTTCTAATATTACAAGAACAACCACTACTACTACTACAAGAAAACCCACTACTACTACTACTACTACTACTACAAGAACAACCACTACTACTACTACAAGAACAACCACTACAACTACCACTACTACTACTACAAGTACACCCATACTACTACAAGAAAAAACACTTCTACTACTACTACTACAAGAACAACCACTACAACTACTACTACTACTACTACTACAAGTACACCAATACTGCTACAAGAACAACCACTTCTACTACAACAAGAACCACCAGTACTACTACTAATATTACAAGAACAACCACTACTACTTCTACAAGAACAACCACTTCTACTACTACTACTACTACAAGAACAACCACTACTACTACTACTACTACTACTACTACTACTACTACTACAAGAAAAACCACTACAACTACTACTACTATTACTACTACTACTACTACAAGTACAACCACTACTACTACTACAAGAACAACCACTACTACTACAACAACAACAACCACTACTATTGCTACTACTATTACAAAAACAAGCACTACTACTACTACAAGAACAACCACTTCTACTAGTACTACTACTACTACAAGAACAACCACTACTACTACTACTAGTACCACTACAACAAGATCAACCACTACAACTACTACAAGAACAACCACTATTAGTACTACATCTACAACTATTACAAGAACAACCACTACTACTACTACAAAAACAACCACCACTACTACTGCTACTACTACAACTATTACAAGAACAACCACTACTACTACTACTAATACAACTATTTTAAGACCAACCACTACAGGTACTACTACTACAACTATTACAAGAACAACCGCTACTACTACTACAAGAACAAACTCAACTTCTACAATGAGAAACACCACTACTACTACTACAAGAACAACCACTACAACTACCACTACTACTACTACAAGAAGAACCATTACTACTACTACTACTACTACTACTACTACTACTACTACTACTACTACAACCACTACTACTACAAGAACAACCTGTACTACTACTACAAGAACAACCACTACTGATACTACTACTATTACAAGAAAAACCACTACTACTACTAGTACTACAACTATTACAAGAACAACCACTACTACTTCTACAAGAACAACCAGGACCACTACTACTACTACTAAAATAAAAACCACTACTACTACTACAAGAACAACCACTACAACAACTACTACTACTACTACAAGTACAACCACTACTAATACAAGAACAACCACTACTACTAGTACTACTATTACAAGAGCAACCACTACTACTACTACAAGAACAACCTCTTCTGCTACTACTACTACCACAAGAACAAGCACTACTACTACTACAAGAACAAGCACTACTAAACTACTACTTCTACTACTACAAGAACAACCACTATTACTACTACAAGAACAAAGACCACTACTACTACTACTACTACAAGCACTACCACTTACTACTGCAAGAACAACCACTACTACTACTACCTTTACAAGAACAACCACTACTACTACTACAAGATCAACCACTACTACTACTACTACTACTTCAAGAACAACCACTACAACTACTACTACTACTACAAGTGCAACCACTACTACTACAAGAACAACCACTACTACTACTAGTACTATTACAAGAACAACCACTACTACTACTACAATAACAACCACTACTACTACAAGAAGAACTTCCACTACTACTACTTCTAATATTACAAGAACAACCACTACTACTACTACAAGAAAAACCACTACCACTACTACTACTACTACTATTACAAGAACAACCACTACTACTACTACAAGAACAACCACTACTACTACTTCAAGAACAACCACTACAACTACCACTACTACTACTACAAGTACACCAATACTACTACAAAAACAACCACTTCTACTACTACTACTACTACAAGAACAACCACTACAACTACTACTACTACTACAAGTACACCAATACTACTACAAGAACAACCACTACTACTACTTCAAGAACAACCACTACAACTACCACTACTACTACTACAAGTACACCAATATTAACTACAAGAACAACCACTACTACTACTACAAAAACATCCCCTACTACTACTACAAGAACAACCAGTACAACTACCACTCATACTACTACAAGAAGAACCATTACTACTACTACTACTACTACTTCTACTACTACAAGAGCAACCACTACTACTACTACAAGAACAACCTCTACTACTACTACTACAAGAACAACCACTACTAATACTACAAGAACAACCACTACTACTACAAGAACAACCACTACAACTTCCACTACTACTACTACAAGAAGAACCATCACTACTACTACTACTACAAATACTACTACAACAACAACCACTACTACTAGTACAAGAACAACCACTACTGCTACTACTACTATTACAAGAAAAACCACTACTACTACTAGTACTACAACTATTACAAGAACAACCACTACTACTTCTACAAGAACAACCAGGACCACTACTACTACTACTACAAGAACAACCACTACTACTACTACATGAACAACCACTACAACAACTACTACTACTACTACAAGTACAACCACTACTAATACAAGAACAACCACTACTACTAGTACTACTATTACAAGAGCAACCACTACTACTACTACAAGAACAACCTCTTCTGCTACTACTACTACCACAAGAACAAGCACTACTACTACTACAAGAACAACCACTACTAAACTACTACTTCTACTACTACAAGAACAACCACTATTACTACTACAAGAACAAAGACCACTACTACTACTACTACAAGTACTACCACTTACTACTGCAAGAACAACCACTACTACTACTACCATTACAAGAACAACCACTAATACTACTACAAGATCAACCACTACTACTACTACTACTACTTCAAGAACAACCACTACAACTACTACAAGTGCAACCACTACTACTACAAGAACAACCACTACTACTACTAGTACTATTACAAGAACAACCACTACTACTACTACAATAACAACCACTACTACTACAAGAAGAACTTCCACTACTACTACTTCTAATATTACAAGAACAACCACTACTACTACTACCAGAAAAACCACTACCACTACTACTAAAACTACTATTACAAGAACAACCACTACTACTACTACAATAACAACCACTACTACTACAACAAGAACCACCACTACTACTACTTCTAATATTACAAGAACAACCACTACTACTACTACAAGAACAACCACTACTACTACTTCAAGAACAACCACTACAACTACCACTACTACTACTACAAGTACACCCATACTACTACAAGAACAACCACTTCTACTACTACTACTACTACAAGAACAACCACTACAACTACTACTACTACAAGTACACCAATACTGCTACAAGAACAACCACTACTACTACAACAAGAACCACCAGTACTACTACTAATATTACAAGAACAACCACTACTACTTCTACAAGAACAACCACTTCTACTACTACTACTACTACAAGAACAACCACTACTACTACTACTACTACTACTACTACTACAAGAAAAACCACTACAACTACTACTTCTATTACTACTACTACTACTACAAGAACAACCACTACTACTACTACAAGAACAAAGACCACTACTACTACTACTATTACAATACAACCACTACTAGTAATAGAACAACCACTACTACTACTACCATTACAAGAACAACAACTACTACTACTACAAGAACAACCACTACTACTACTACTACTTCAAGAACAACCACTACAACTACTACTACTACTAAAAGTGCCACCACTACTACTACAAGAACAACCCCTACTACTACTACAATAACAACCACTACTACTACAACAAGAACAACCAGGACCACTACTACTACTACTACAAGAACAACCACTACTACTACTACAAGAACAACCACTACAACAACTACTACTACTACTACAAGTACAACCACTACTAATACAAGAACAACCACTACTACTAGTACTACTATTACAAGAGCAACCACTACTACTACTACAAGAACAACCTCTTCTGCTACTACTACTACCACAAGAACAAGCACTACTACTACTACAAGAACAACCACTACTAAACTACTACTTCTACTACTACAAGAACAACCACTATTACTACTACAAGAACAAAGACCACTACTACTACTACTACTACAAGTACTACCACTTACTACTGCAAGAACAACCACTACTACTACTACCATTACAAGAACAACCACTAATACTACTACAAGATCAACCACTACTACTACTACTACTACTTCAAGAACAACCACTACAACTACTACAAGTGCAACCACTACTACTACAAGAACAACCACTACTACTACTAGTACTATTACAAGAACAACCACTACTACTTCTACAATAACAACCACTACTACTACAAGAAGAACTTCCACTACTACTACTTCTAATATTACAAGAACAACCACTACTACTACTACAAGAAAAACCACTACCACTACTACTACTACTACTATTACAAGAACAACCACTACTACTACTTCAATAACAACCACTACTACTACAACAAGAACCACCACTACTACTACTTCTAATATTACAAGAACAACCACTACTACTACTACAAGAACAACCACTACTACTACTTCAAGAACAACCACTACAGCTACCACTACTACTACTACAAGTACACCAATACTACTACAAAAACAACCACTTCTACTACTACTACTACTACTACAAGAACAACCACTACAACTACTACTACTACTACAAGTACACCAATACTACTACAAGAACAACCACTACTACTACTTCAAGAACAACCACTACAACTACCACTACTACTACTACAAGTACACCAATATTAACTACAAGAACAACCACTACTACTACTACCATTACAAGAACAAGCACTACTACTACTACAAGAACAACCACTACTACTACTACTACTACTAGTTCAAGAACAACCACTACAACTACTACTACTACTAAAAGTGCAACCACTACTACTACAAGAACAACCACTACTACTACTGCTATTCCAAGAACAACCACTACTACTACTACAATAACAACCACTACTACTACAACAACAACAACCACTACTACTACTACAACAACAACCACTACTAAACTACTACTTCTACTACTACAAGAACAACCACTATTACTACTACAAGAACAAAGACCACTACTACTACTATTACTACAAGTACTACCACTTACTACTGCAAGAACAACCACTACTACTACTACCATTACAAGAACAACCACTACTACTACTACAAGATCAACCACTACTACTACTACTACTACTTCAAGAACAACCACTACAACTACTACTACTACTACAAGTGCAACCACTACTACTACAAGAACAACCACTACTACTACTAGTACTATTACAAGAACAACCACTACTACTACTACAAGAACAACCACTACTACTACAACAAGAACCACCACTACTACTACTTCTAATATTACAAGAACAACCACTACTACTACTACAAGAAAAACCACTACCACTACTACTACTACTACTACTACTACAAGAACAACCACTACTACTACTACTAGTACCACTACAACAAGATCAACCACTACAACTACTACAAGAACAACCACTATTAGTACTACATCTACAACTATTACAAGAACAACCACTACTACTACTACAAAAACAACCACCACTACTACTGCTACTACTACAACTATTACAAGAACAACCACTACTACTACTACTAATACAACTATTTTAAGACCAACCACTACAGGTACTACTACTACAACTATTACAAGAACAACCGCTACTACTACTACAAGAACAAACTCAACTTCTACAATGAGAACCACCACTACTACTACTACAAGAACAACCACTACAACTACCACTACTACTACTACAAGAAGAACCATTACTACTACTACTACTACTACAACCACTACTACTACAAGAACAACCTGTACTACTACTACAAGAACAACCACTACTGATACTACTACTATTACAAGAAAAACCACTACTACTACTAGTACTACAACTATTACAAGAACAACCACTACTACTTCTACAAGAACAACCAGGACCACTACTACTACTACTAAAATAAAAACCACTACTACTACTACAAGAACAACCACTACAACAACTACTACTACTACTACAAGTACAACCACTACTAATACAAGAACAACCACTACTACTAGTACTACTATTACAAGAGCAACCACTACTACTACTACAAGAACAACCTCTTCTGCTACTACTACTACCACAAGAACAAGCACTACTACTACTACAAGAACAACCACTACTAAACTACTACTTCTACTACTACAAGAACAACCACTATTACTACTACAAGAACAAAGACCACTACTACTACTACTACTACAAGCACTACCACTTACTACTGCAAGAACAACCACTACTACTACTACCTTTACAAGAACAACCACTACTACTACTACAAGATCAACCACTACTACTACTACTACTACTTCAAGAACAACCACTACAACTACTACTACTACTACAAGTGCAACCACTACTACTACAAGAACAACCACTACTACTACTAGTACTATTACAAGAACAACCACTACTACTACTACAATAACAACCACTACTACTACTAGAAGAACTTCCACTACTACTACTTCTAATATTACAAGAACAACCACTACTACTACTACAAGAAAAACCACTACCACTACTACTACTACTACTATTACAAGAACAACCACTACTACTACTACAATAACAACCACTACTACTACAACAAGAACCACCACTACTACTACTTCTAATATTACAAGAACAACCACTACTACTACTACAAGAACAACCACTACTACTACTTCAAGAACAACCACTACAACTACCACTACTACTACTACAAGTACACCAATACTACTACAAAAACAACCACTTCTACTACTACTACTACTACAAGAACAACCACTACAACTACTACTACTACTACAAGTACACCAATACTACTACAAGAACAACCACTACTACTACTTCAAGAACAACCACTACAACTACCACTACTACTACTACAAGTACACCAATATTAACTACAAGAACAACCACTACTACTACTACCATTACAAGAACAACCACTACTACTACTACAAGAACAACCACTACTACTACTACTACTACTAGTTCAAGAACAACCACTACAACTACTACTACTACTAAAAGTGCAACCACTACTACTACAAGAACAACCACTACTACTACTACTACTATTCCAAGAACAACCACTACTACTACTACAATAACAACCACTACTACTACAACAACAACAACCACTACTACTACTACAAGAACAACCTCTACTACTACTACTACAAGAACAAC
Organism: Alligator mississippiensis; assembly: GCF_030867095.1. Taxonomy (NCBI): domain Eukaryota; kingdom Metazoa; phylum Chordata; order Crocodylia; family Alligatoridae; genus Alligator; species Alligator mississippiensis. The sequence continues at coordinate 157,313 of NW_026775303.1, read as the reverse complement.
CAGTACTAATACTACAAGAACAACCACTACTACTACTACAAAAACATCCCCTACTACTACTACAAGAACAACCAGTACAACTACCACTCATACTACTACAAGAAGAACCATTACTACTACTACTACTACAAGAGCAACCACTACTACTACTACAAGAACAACCTCTACTACTACTACTACAAGAACAACCACTACTAATACTACAAGAACAACCACTACTACTACAAGAACAACCACTACAACTTCCACTACTACTACTACAAGAAGAACCAGCACTACTACTACTACTACAAATACTACTACAACAACAACCACTACTACTACTACAAGAACAACCACTACTGCTACTACTACTATTACAAGAAAAACCACTACTACTACTAGTACTACAACTATTACAAGAACAACCACTACTACTTCTACAAGAACAACCAGGACCACTACTACTACTACTACAAGAACAACCACTACTACTACTACAAGAACAACCACTACAACAACTACTACTACTACTACAAGTACAACCACTACTAATACAAGAACAACCACTACTACTAGTACTACTATTACAAGAGCAACCACTACTACTACTACAAGAACAACCTCTTCTGCTACTACTACTACCACAAGAACAAGCACTACTACTACTACAAGAACAACCACTACTAAACTACTACTTCTACTACTACAAGAACAACCACTATTACTACTACAAGAACAAAGACCACTACTACTACTACTACTACAAGTACTACCACTTACTACTGCAAGAACAACCACTACTACTACTACCATTACAAGAACAACCACTAATACTACTACAAGATCAACCACTACTACTACTACTACTACTTCAAGAACAACCACTACAACTACTACAAGTGCAACCACTACTACTACAAGAACAACCACTACTACTACTAGTACTATTACAAGAACAACCACTACTACTACTACAATAACAACCACTACTACTACAACAAGAACTTCCACTACTACTACTTCTAATATTACAAGAACAACCACTACTACTACTACAAGAAAAACCACTACCACTACTACTACTACTACTATTACAAGAACAACCACTACTACTACTACAATAACAACCACTACTACTACAACAAGAACCACCACTACTACTACTTCTAATATTACAAGAACAACCACTACTACTACTACAAGAACAACCACTACTACTACTACTACTACTAGTTCAAGAACAACCACTACAACTACTACTACTACTAAAAGTGCAACCACTACTACTACAAGAACAACCACTACTACTACTGCTATTCCAAGAACAACCACTACTACTACTACAATAACAACCACTACTACTACAACAACAACAACCACTACTACTACTACAAGAACAACCACTACTAAACTACTACTTCTACTACTACAAGAACAACCACTATTACTACTACAAGAACAAAGACCACTACTACTACTATTACTACAAGTACTACCACTTACTACTGCAAGAACAACCACTACTACTACTACCATTACAAGAACAACCACTACTACTACTACAAGATCAACCACTACTACTACTACTACTACTTCAAGAAGAACCACTACAACTACTACTACTACTACAAGTGCAACCACTACTACTACAAGAACAACCACTACTACTACTAGTACTATTACAAGAACAACCACTACTACTACTACAATAACAACCACTACTACTACAACAAGAACCACCACTACTACTACTTCTAATATTACAAGAACAACCACTACTACTACTACAAGAAAAACCACTACCACTACTACTACTACTACTATTACAAGAACAACCACTACTACTACTACAATAACAACCACTACTACTACAACAAGAACCACCACTACTACTACTTCTAATATTACAAGAACAACCACTACTACTACTACAAGAACAACCACTACTACTACTTCAAGAACAACCACTACAACTACCACTACTACTACTACAAGTACACCAATACTACTACAAAAACAACCACTTCTACTACTACTACTACTACTACAAGAACAACCACTACAACTACTACTACTACTACAAGTACACCAATACTACTACAAGAACAACCACTACTACTACTTCAAGAACAACCACTACAACTACCACTACTACTACCACAAGTACACCAATATTAACTACAAGAACAACCACTACTACTACTACCATTACAAGAACAACCACTACTACTACTACAAGAACAACCACTACTACTACTACTACTACTAGTTCAAGAACAACCACTACAACTACTACTACTACTAAAAGTGCAACCACTACTACTACAAGAACAACCACTACTACTACTACTACTATTCCAAGAACAACCACTACTACTACTACAATAACAACCACTACTACTACAACAACAACAACCACTACTACTACTACAAGAACAACCTCTACTACTACTACTACAAGAACAACCAGTACTAATACTACAAGAACAACCACTACTACTACTACAAAAACATCCCCTACTACTGCTACAAGAACAACCAGTACAACTACCACTTATACTACTTCAAGAAGAACCATTACTACTACTACTACTACTACTACAAGAGCAACCACTACTACTACTACAAGAACAACCTCTACTACTACTACTACAAGAACAACCACTACTAATACTACAAGAACAACCACTACTACTACTACAAAAACATCCCCTACTACTACTACAAGAACAACCAGTACAACTACCACTCATACTACTACAAGAAGAACCATTACTACTACTACTACTACTACTACTACTACTACAAGAGCAACCACTACTACTAATACAAGAACAACCTCTACTACTACTACTACAAGAACAACCACTACTAATATTACAAGAACAACCACTACTACTACAAGAACAACCACTACAACTTCCACTACTACTACTACAAGAAGAACCATCACTACTACTACTACTACAAATACTACTACAACAACAACCACTACTACTACTACAAGAACAACCACTACTGCTACTACTACTATTACAAGAAAAACCACTACTACTACTAGTACTACAACTATTACAAGAACAACCACTACTACTTCTACAAGAACAACCAGGACCACTACTACTACTACTACAAGAACAACCACTACTACTACTACAAGAACAACCACTACAACAACTACTACTACTACTACAGGTACAACCACTACCAATACAAGAACAACCACTACTACTAGTACTACTATTACAAGAGCAACCACTACTACTACTACAAGAACAACCTCTTCTGCTACTACTACTACCACAAGAACAAGCACTACTACTACTACAAGAACAACCACTACTAAACTACTACTTCTACTACTACAAGAACAACCACTATTACTACTACAAGAACAAAGACCACTACTACTACTACTACAAGTACTACCACTTACTACTACAAGAACAACCACTACTACTACTACCATTACAAGAACAACCACTAATACTACTACAAGATCAACCACTACTACTACTACTACTACTATTTCAAGAACAACCACTACAACTACTACAAGTGCAACCACTACTACTACAAGAACAACCACTACTACTACTAGTACTATTACAAGAACAACCACTACTACTACTACAATAACAACCACTACTACTACAAGAAGAACTTCCACTACTACTACTTCTAATATTACAAGAACAACCACTACTACTACTACAAGAAAAACCACTACCACTACTACTACTACTACTACTACAATAACAGCCACTACTACTACAACAAGAACCACCACTACTACTACTTCTAATATTACAAGAACAACCACTACTACTACTACAAGAACAACCACTACTACTACTTCAAGAACAACCACTACAACTACCACTACTACTACTACAAGTACACCAATACTACTACAAAAACAACCACTTCTACTACTACTACTACTACTACAAGAACAACCACTACAACTACTACTACTACTACAAGTACACCAATACTACTACAAGAACAACCACTACTACTAGTTCAAGAACAACCACTACAACTACCACTACTACTACTACAAGTACACCAATATTAACTACAAGAACAACCACTACTACTACTACTACTACTAGTTCAAGAACAACCACTACAACTACTACTACTACTAAAAGTGCAACCACTACTACTACAAGAACAACCACTACTACTACTACTACTATTCCAAGAACAACCACTACTACTACTACAATAACAACCACTACTACTACAACAACAACAACCACTACTACTACTACAACAACAACCACTACTAAACTACTACTTCTACTACTACAAGAACAACCACTATTACTACTACAAGAACAAAGACCACTACTACTACTATTACTACAAGTACTACCACTTACTACTGCAAGAACAACCACTACTACTACTACCATTACAAGAACAACCACTACTACTACTACAAGATCAACCACTACTACTACTACTACTACTTCAAGAACAACCACTACAACTACTACTACTACTACAAGTGCAACCACTACTACTACAAGAACAACCACTACTACTACTAGTACTATTACAAGAACAACCACTACTACTACTACAATAACAACCACTACTACTACAACAAGAACCACCACTACTACTACTTCTAATATTACAAGAACAACCACTACTACTACTACAAGAAAAACCACTACCACTACTACTACTACTACTACTACTACAAGAACAACCACTACTACTACTACTAGTACCACTACAACAAGATCAACCACTACAACTACTACAAGAACAACCACTATTAGTACTACATCTACAACTATTACAAGAACAACCACTACTACTACTACAAAAACAACCACCACTACTACTGCTACTACTACAACTATTACAAGAACAACCACTACTACTACTACTAATACAACTATTTTAAGACCAACCACTACAGGTACTACTACTACAACTATTACAAGAACAACCGCTACTACTACTACAAGAACAAACTCAACTTCTACAATGAGAACCACCACTACTACTACTACAAGAACAACCACTACAACTACCACTACTACTACTACAAGAAGAACCATTACTACTACTACTACTACTACAACCACTACTACTACAAGAACAACCTGTACTACTACTACAAGAACAACCACTACTGATACTACTACTATTACAAGAAAAACCACTACTACTACTAGTACTACAACTATTACAAGAACAACCACTACTACCTCTACAAGAACAACCAGGACCACTACTACTACTACTAAAATAAAAACCACTACTACTACTACAAGAACAACCACTACAACAACTACTACTACTACTACAAGTACAACCACTACTAATACAAGAACAACCACTACTACTAGTACTACTATTACAAGAGCAACCACTACTACTACTACAAGAACAACCTCTTCTGCTACTACTACTACCACAAGAACAAGCACTACTACTACTACAAGAACAACCACTACTAAACTACTACTTCTACTACTACAAGAACAACCACTATTACTACTACAAGAACAAAGACCACCACTACTACTACTACTACAAGCACTACCACTTACTACTGCAAGAACAACCACTACTACTACTACCTTTACAAGAACAACCACTACTACTACTACAAGATCAACCACTACTACTACTACTACTACTTCAAGAACAACCACTACAACTACTACTACTACTACAAGTGCAACCACTACTACTACAAGAACAACCACTACTACTACTAGTACTATTACAAGAACAACCACTACTACTACTACAATAACAACCACTACTACTACAAGAAGAACTTCCACTACTACTACTTCTAATATTACAAGAACAACCACTACTACTACTACAAGAAAAACCACTACCACTACTACTACTACTACTATTACAAGAACAACCACTACTACTACTACAATAACAACCACTACTACTACAACAAGAACCACCACTACTACTACTTCTAATATTACAAGAACAACCACTACTACTACTACAAGAACAACCACTACTACTACTTCAAGAACAACCACTACAACTACCACTACTACTACTACAAGTACACCAATACTACTACAAAAACAACCACTTCTACTACTACTACTACTACAAGAACAACCACTACAACTACTACTACTACTACAAGTACACCAATACTACTACAAGAACAACCACTACTACTACTTCAAGAACAACCACTACAACTACCACTACTACTACTACAAGTACACCAATATTAACTACAAGAACAACCACTACTACTACTACCATTACAAGAACAACCACTACTACTACTACAAGAACAACCACTACTACTACTACTACTACTAGTTCAAGAACAACCACTACAACTACTACTACTACTAAAAGTGCAACCACTACTACTACAAGAACAACCACTACTACTACTACTACTATTCCAAGAACAACCACTACTACTACTACAATAACAACCACTACTACTACAACAACAACAACCACTACTACTACTACAAGAACAACCTCTACTACTACTACTACAAGAACAACCACTACTAATACTACAAGAACAACCACTACTACTACTACAAAAACATCCCCTACTACTACTACAAGAACAACCAGTACAACTACCACTCATACAACTACAAGAAGAACCATTACTACTACTACTACTACTACTACAAGAGCAACCACTACTACTACTACAAGAACAACCTCTACTACTACTACTACAAGAACAACCACTACTAATACTACAAGAACAACCACTACTACTACTACAAAAACATCCCCTAGTACTACTACAAGAACAACCAGTACAACTACCACTCATACTACTACAAGAAGAACCATTACTACTACTACTACTACTACAAGAGCAACCACTACTACTACTACAAGAACAACCTCTACTACTACTACTACAAGAACAACCACTACTAATACTACAAGAACAACCACTACTACTACAAGAACAACCACTACAACTTCCACTACTACTACTACAAGAAGAACCAGCACTACTACTACTACTACAAATACTACTACAACAACAACCACTACTACTACTACAAGAACAACCACTACTGCTACTACTACTATTACAAGAAAAACCACTACTACTACTAGTACTACAACTATTACAAGAACAACCACTACTACTTCTACAAGAACAACCAGGACCACTACTACTACTACTACAAGAACAACCACTACTACTACTACAAGAACAACCACTACAACAACTACTACTACTACTACAAGTACAACCACTACTAATACAAGAACAACCACTACTACTAGTACTACTATTACAAGAGCAACCACTACTACTACTACAAGAACAACCTCTTCTGCTACTACTACTACCACAAGAACAAGCACTACTACTACTACAAGAACAACCACTACTAAACTACTACTTCTACTACTACAAGAACAACCACTATTACTACTACAAGAACAAAGACCACTACTACTACTACTACAAGTACTACCACTTACTACTGCAAGAACAACCACTACTACTACTACCATTACAAGAACAACCACTAATACTACTACAAGATCAACCACTACTACTACTACTACTACTTCAAGAACAACCACTACAACTACTACAAGTGCAACCACTACTACTACAAGAACAACCACTACTACTACTAGTACTATTACAAGAACAACCACTACTACTACTACAATAACAACCACTACTACTACAACAAGAACTTCCACTACTACTACTTCTAATATTACAAGAACAACCACTACTACTACTACAAGAAAAACCACTACCACTACTACTACTACTACTATTACAAGAACAACCACTACTACTACTACAATAACAACGACTACTACTACAACAAGAACCACCACTACTACTACTTCTAATATTACAAGAACAACCACTACTACTACTACAAGAACAACCACTACTACTACTACTACTACTAGTTCAAGAACAACCACTACAACTACTACTACTACTAAAAGTGCAACCACTACTACTACAAGAACAACCACTACTACTACTGCTATTCCAAGAACAACCACTACTACTACTACAATAACAACCACTACTACTACAACAACAACAACCACTACTACTACTACAAGAACAACCACTACTAAACTACTACTTCTACTACTACAAGAACAACCACTATTACTACTACAAGAACAAAGACCACTACTACTACTATTACTACAAGTACTACCACTTACTACTGCAAGAACAACCACTACTACTACTACCATTACAAGAACAACCACTACTACTACTACAAGATCAACCACTACTACTACTACTACTACTACTTCAAGAACAACCACTACAACTACTACTACTACTACAAGTGCAACCACTACTACTACAAGAACAACCACTACTACTACTAGTACTATTACAAGAACAACCACTACTACTACTACAATAACAACCACTACTACTACAACAAGAACCACCACTACTACTACTTCTAATATTACAAGAACAACCACTACTACTACTACAAGAAAAACCACTACCACTACTACTACTACTACTATTACAAGAACAACCACTACTACTACTACAATAACAACCACTACTACTACAACAAGAACCACCACTACTACTACTTCTAATATTACAAGAACAACCACTACTACTACTACAAGAACAACCACTACTACTACTTCAAGAACAACCACTACAACTACCACTACTACTACTACAAGTACACCAATACTACTACAAAAACAACCACTTCTACTACTACTACTACTACTACAAGAACAACCACTACAACTACTACTACTACTACAAGTACACCAATACTACTACAAGAACAACCACTACTACTACTTCAAGAACAACCACTACAACTACCACTACTACTACTACAAGTACACCAATATTAACTACAAGAACAACCACTACTACTACTACCATTACAAGAACAACCACTACTACTACTACAAGAACAACCACTACTACTACTACTACTACTAGTTCAAGAACAACCACTACAACTACTACTACTACTAAAAGTGCAACCACTACTACTACAAGAACAACCACTACTACTACTACTACTATTCCAAGAACAACCACTACTACTACTACAATAACAACCACTACTACTACAACAACAACAACCACTACTACTACTACAAGAACAACCTCTACTACTACTACTACAAGAACAACCAGTACTAATACTACAAGAACAACCACTACTACTACTACAAAAACATCCCCTACTACTGCTACAAGAACAACCAGTACAACTACCACTTATACTACTACAAGAAGAACCATTACTACTACTACTACTACTACTACAAGAGCAACCACTACTACTACTACAAGAACAACCTCTACTACTACTACTACAAGAACAACCACTACTAATACTACAAGAACAACCACTACTACTACTACAAAAACATCCCCTACTACTACTACAAGAACAACCAGTACAACTACCACTCATACTACTACAAGAAGAACCATTACTACTACTACTACTACTACTACTACTACAAGAGCAACCACTACTACTACTACAAGAACAACCTCTACTACTACTACTACAAGAACAACCACTACTAATATTACAAGAACAACCACTACTACTACAATAACAACCACTACAACTTCCACTACTACTACTACAAGAAGAACCATCACTACTACTACTACTACAAATACTACTACAACAACAACCACTACTACTACTACAAGAACAACCACTACTGCTACTACTACTATTACAAGAAAAACCACTACTACTACTAGTACTACAACTATTACAAGAACAACCACTACTACTTCTACAAGAACAACCAGGACCACGACTACTACTACTACAAGAACAACCACTACTACTACTACAAGAACAACCACTACAACAACTACTACTACTACTACAAGTACAACCACTACCAATACAAGAACAACCACTACTACTAGTACTACTATTACAAGAGCAACCACTACTACTACTACAAGAACAACCTCTTCTGCTACTACTACTACCACAAGAACAAGCACTACTACTACTACAAGAACAACCACTACTAAACTACTACTTCTACTACTACAAGAACAACCACTATTACTACTACAAGAACAAAGACCACTACTACTACTACTACAAGTACTACCACTTACTACTACAAGAACAACCACTACTACTACTACCATTACAAGAACAACCACTAATACTACTACAAGATCAACCACTACTACTACTACTACTATTTCAAGAACAACCACTACAACTACTACAAGTGCAACCACTACTACTACAAGAACAACCACTACTACTACTAGTACTATTACAAGAACAACCACTACTACTACTACAATAACAACCACTACTACTACAAGAAGAACTTCCACTACTACTACTTCTAATATTACAAGAACAACCACTACTACTACTACAAGAAAAACCACTACCACTACTACTACTACTACTATTACAAGAACAACCACTACTACTACTACAATAACAGCCACTACTACTACAACAAGAACCACCACTACTACTACTTCTAATATTACAAGAACAACCACTACTACTACTACAAGAACAACCACTACTACTACTTCAAGAACAACCACTACAACTACCACTACTACTACTACAAGTACACCAATACTACTACAAAAACAACCACTTCTACTACTACTACTACTACTACTACAAGAACAACCACTACAACTACTACTACTACTACAAGTACACCAATACTACTACAAGAACAACCACTACTACTAGTTCAAGAACAACCACTACAACTACCACTACTACTACTACAAGTACACCAATATTAACTACAAGAACAACCACTACTACTACTACCATTACAAGAACAACCACTACTACTACTACAAGAACAACCACTACTACTACTACTACTACTAGTTCAAGAACAACCACTACAACTACTACTACTACTAAAAGTGCAACCACTACTACTACAAGAACAACCACTACTACTACTACTACTATTCCAAGAACAACCACTACTACTACTACAATAACAACCACTACTACTACAACAACAACAACCACTACTACTACTACAAGAACAACCACTACTAAACTACTACTTCTACTACTACAAGAACAACCACTATTACTACTACAAGAACAAAGACCACTACTACTACTATTACTACAAGTACTACCACTTACTACTGCAAGAACAACCACTACTACTACTACCATTACAAGAACAACCACTACTACTACTACAAGATCAACCACTACTACTACTACTACTACTTCAAGAACAACCACTACAACTACTACTACTACTACAAGTGCAACCACTACTACTACAAGAACAACCACTACTACTACTAGTACTATTACAAGAACAACCACTACTACTACTACAATAACAACCACTACTACTACAACAAGAACCACCACTACTACTACTTCTAATATTACAAGAACAACCACTACTACTACTACAAGAAAAACCACTACCACTACTACTACTACTACTACTACTACAAGAACAACCACTACTACTACTACTAGTACCACTACAACAAGATCAACCACTAGAACTACTACAAGAACAACCACTATTAGTACTACATCTACAACTATTACAAGAACAACCACTACTACTACTACAAAAACAACCACCACTACTACTGCTACTACTACAACTATTACAAGAACAACCACTACTACTACTACTAATACAACTATTTTAAGACCAACCACTACAGGTACTACTACTACAACTATTACAAGAACAACCGCTACTACTACTACAAGAACAAACTCAACTTCTACAATGAGAACCACCACTACTACTACTACAAGAACAACCACTACAACTACCACTACTACTACTACAAGAAGAACCATTACTACTACTACTACTACTACAACCACTACTACTACAAGAACAACCTGTACTACTACTACAAGAACAACCACTACTGATACTACTACTATTACAAGAAAAACCACTACTACTACTAGTACTACAACTATTACAAGAACAACCACTACTACTTCTACAAGAACAACCAGGACCACTACTACTACTACTAAAATAAAAACCACTACTACTACTACAAGAACAACCACTACAACAACTACTACTACTACTACAAGTACAACCACTACTAATACAAGAACAACCACTACTACTAGTACTACTATTACAAGAGCAACCACTACTACTACTACAAGAACAACCTCTTCTGCTACTACTACTACCACAAGAACAAGCACTACTACTACTACAAGAACAACCACTACTAAACTACTACTTCTACTACTACAAGAACAACCACTATTACTACTACAAGAACAAAGACCACTACTACTACTACTACTACAAGCACTACCACTTACTACTGCAAGAACAACCACTACTACTACTACCTTTACAAGAACAACCACTACTACTACTACAAGATCAACCACTACTACTACTACTACTACTACTTCAAGAACAACCACTACAACTACTACTACTACTACAAGTGCAACCACTACTACTACAAGAACAACCACTACTACTACTAGTACTATTACAAGAACAACCACTACTACTACTACAATAACAACCACTACTACTACAAGAAGAACTTCCACTACTACTACTTCTAATATTACAAGAACAACCACTACTACTACTACAAGAAAAACCACTACCACTACTACTACTAGTACTATTACAAGAACAACCACTACTACTACTACAATAACAACCACTACTACTACAACAAGAACCACCACTACTACTACTTCTAATATTACAAGAACAACCACTACTACTACTACAAGAACAACCACTACTACTACTTCAAGAACAACCATTACAACTACCACTACTACTACTACAAGTACACCAATACTACTACAAAAACAACCACTTCTACTACTACTACTACTACAAGAACAACCACTACAACTACTACTACTACTACAAGTACACCAATACTACTACAAGAACAACCACTACTACTACTTCAAGAACAACCACTACAACTACCACTACTACTACTACAAGTACACCAATATTAACTACAAGAACAACCACTACTACTACTACCATTACAAGAACAACCACTACTACTACTACAAGAACAACCACTACTACTACTACTACTACTAGTTCAAGAACAACCACTACAACTACTACTACTACTAAAAGTGCAACCACTACTACTACAAGAACAACCACTACTACTACTACTACTATTCCAAGAACAACCACTACTACTACTACAATAACAACCACTACTACTACAACAACAACAACCACTACTACTACTACAAGAACAACCTCTACTACTACTACTACAAGAACAACCACTACTACTACTACAAAAACATCCCCTACTACTACTACAAGAACAACCAGTACAACTACCACTCATACTACTACAAGAAGAACCATTACTACTACTACTACTACTACTACAAGAGCAACCACTACTACTACTACAAGAACAACCTCTACTACTACTACTACAAGAACAACCACTACTAATACTACAAGAACAACCACTACTACTACAAGAACAACCACTACAACTTCCACTACTACTACTACAAGAAGAACCATCACTACTACTACTACTACAAATACTACTACAACAACAACCACTACTACTACTACAAGAACAACCACTACTGCTACTACTACTATTACAAGAAAAACCACTACTACTACTAGTACTACAACTATTACAAGAACAACCACTACTACTTCTACAAGAACAACCAGGACCACTACTACTACTACTACAAGAACAACCACTACTACTACTACAAGAACAACCACTACAACAACTACTACTACTACTACAAGTACAACCACTACTAATACAAGAACAACCACTACTACTAGTACTACTATTACAAGAGCAACCACTGCTACTACTACAAGAACAACCTCTTCTGCTACTACTACTACCACAAGAACAAGCACTACTACTACTACAAGAACAACCACTACTAAACTACTACTTCTACTACTACAAGAACAACCACTATTACTACTACAAGAACAAAGACCACTACTACTACTACTACAAGTACTACCACTTACTACTGCAAGAACAACCACTACTACTACTACCATTACAAGAACAACCACTAATACTACTACAAGATCAACCACTACTACTACTACTACTACTTCAAGAACAACCACTACAACTACTACAAGTGCAACCACTACTACTACAAGAACAACCACTACTACTACTAGTACTATTACAAGAACAACCACTACTACTACTACAATAACAACCACTACTACTACAAGAAGAACTTCCACTACTACTACTTCTAATATTACAAGAACAACCACTACTACTACTACAAGAAAAACCACTACCACTACTACTACTACTACTATTACAAGAACACCCACTACTACTACTACAATAACAACCACTACTACTACAACAAGAACCACCACTACTACTACTTCTAATATTACAAGAACAACCACTACTACTACTACAAGAACAACCACTACTACTACTTCAAGAACAACCACTACAACTACCACTACTACTACTACAAGTACACCAATACTACTACAAAAACAACCACTTCTACTACTACTACTACTACTACAAGAACAACCACTACAACTACTACTACTACTACAAGTACACCAATACTACTACAAGAACAACCACTACTACTACTTCAAGAACAACCACTACAACTACCACTACTACTACTACAAGTACACCAATATTAACTACAAGAACAACCACTACTACTACTACCATTACAAGAACAACCACTACTACTACTACAAGAACAACCACTACTACTACTACTACTACTAGTTCAAGAACAACCACTACAACTACTACTACTACTAAAAGTGCAACCACTACTACTACAAGAACAACCACTACTACTACTGCTATTCCAAGAACAACCACTACTACTACTAGAATAACAACCACTACTACTACAACAACAACAACCACTACTACTACTACAACAACAACCACTACTAAACTACTACTTCTACTACTACAAGAACAACCACTATTACTACTACAAGAACAAAGACCACTACTACTACTATTACTACAAGTACTACCACTTACTACTGCAAGAACAACCACTACTACTACTACCATTACAAGAACAACCACTACTACTACTACAAGATCAACCACTACTACTACTACTACTACTTCAAGAACAACCACTACAACTACTACTACTACTACAAGTGCAACCACTACTACTACAAGAACAACCACTACTACTACTAGTACTATTACAAGAACAACCACTACTACTACTACAAGAACAACCACTACTACTACAACAAGAACCACCACTACTACTTCTTCTAATATTACAAGAACAACCACTACTACTACTACAAGAAAAACCACTACCACTACTACTACTACTACTACTACTACAAGAACAACCACTACTACTACTACTAGTACCACTACAACAAGATCAACCACTACAACTACTACAAGAACAACCACTATTAGTACTACATCTACAACTATTACAAGAACAACCACTACTACTACTACAAAAACAACCACCACTACTACTGCTACTACTACAACTATTACAAGAACAACCACTACTACTACTACTAATACAACTATTTTAAGACCAACCACTACAGGTACTACTACTACAACTATTACAAGAACAACCGCTACTACTACTACAAGAACAAACTCAACTTCTACAATGAGAACCACCACTACTACTACTACAAGAACAACCACTACAACTACCACTACTACTACTACAAGAAGAACCATTACTACTACTACTACTACTACAACCACTACTACTACAAGAACAACCTGTACTACTACTACAAGAACAACCACTACTGATACTACTACTATTACAAGAAAAACCACTACTACTACTAGTACTACAACTATTACAAGAACAACCACTACTACTTCTACAAGAACAACCAGGACCACTACTACTACTACTAAAATAAAAACCACTACTACTACTACAAGAACAACCACTACAACAACTACTACTACTACTACAAGTACAACCACTACTAATACAAGAACAACCACTACTACTAGTACTACTATTACAAGAGCAACCACTACTACTACTACAAGAACAACCTCTTCTGCTACTACTACTACCACAAGAACAAGCACTACTACTACTACAAGAACAAACACTACTAAACTACTACTTCTACTACTACAAGAACAACCACTATTACTACTACAAGAACAAAGACCACTACTACTACTACTACTACAAGCACTACCACTTACTACTGCAAGAACAACCACTACTACTACTACCTTTACAAGAACAACCACTACTACTACTACAAGATCAACCACTACTACTACTACTACTACTTCAAGAACAACCACTACAACTACTACTACTACTACAAGTGCAACCACTACTACTACAAGAACAACCACTACTACTACTAGTACTATTACAAGAACAACCACTACTACTACTACAATAACAACCACTACTACTACAAGAAGAACTTCCACTACTACTACTTCTAATATTACAAGAACAACCACTACTACTACTACAAGAAAAACCACTACCACTACTACTACTACTATTACAAGAACAACCACTACTACTACTACAATAACAACCACTACTACTACAACAAGAACCACCACTACTACTACTTCTAATATTACAAGAACAACCACTACTACTACTACAAGAACAACCACTACTACTACTTCAAGAACAACCACTACAACTACCACTACTACTACTACAAGTACACCAATACTACTACAAAAACAACCACTTCTACTACTACTACTACTACAAGAACAACCACTACAACTACTACTACTACTACAAGTACACCAATACTACTACAAGAACAACCACTACTACTACTTCAAGAACAACCACTACAACTACCACTACTACTACTACAAGTACACCAATATTAACTACAAGAACAACCACTACTACTACTACCATTACAAGAACAACCACTACTACTACTACAAGAACAACCACTACTACTACTACTACTACTAGTTCAAGAACAACCACTACAACTACTACTACTACTAAAAGTGCAACCACTACTACTACAAGAACAACCACTACTACTACTACTACTATTCCAAGAACAACCACTACTACTACTACAATAACAACCACTACTACTACAACAACAACAACCACTACTACTACTACAAGAACAACCTCTACTACTACTACTACAAGAACAACCAGTACTAATACTACAAGAACAACCACTACTACTACTACAAAAACATCCCCTACTACTACTACAAGAACAACCAGTACAACTACCACTCATACTACTACAAGAAGAACCATTACTACTACTACTACTACTACAAGAGCAACCACTACTACTACTACAAGAACAACCTCTACTACTACTACTACAAGAACAACCACTACTAATACTACAAGAACAACCACTACTACTACAAGAACAACCACTACAACTTCCACTACTACTACTACAAGAAGAACCAGCACTACTACTACTACTACAAATACTACTACAACAACAACCACTACTACTACTACAAGAACAACCACTACTGCTACTACTACTATTACAAGAAAAACCACTACTACTACTAGTACTACAACTATTACAAGAACAACCACTACTACTTCTACAAGAACAACCAGGACCACTACTACTACTACTACAAGAACAACCACTACTACTACTACAAGAACAACCACTACAACAACTACTACTACTACTACAAGTACAACCACTACTAATACAAGAACAACCACTACTACTAGTACTACTATTACAAGAGCAACCACTACTACTACTACAAGAACAACCTCTTCTGCTACTACTACTACCACAAGAACAAGCACTACTACTACTACAAGAACAACCACTACTAAACTACTACTTCTACTACTACAAGAACAACCACTATTACTACTACAAGAACAAAGACCACTACTACTACTACTACAAGTACTACCACTTACTACTGCAAGAACAACCACTACTACTACTACCATTACAAGAACAACCACTAATACTACTACAAGATCAACCACTACTACTACTACTACTACTTCAAGAACAACCACTACAACTACTACAAGTGCAACCACTACTACTACAAGAACAACCACTACTACTACTAGTACTATTACAAGAACAACCACTACTACTACTACAATAACAACCACTACTACTACAACAAGAACTTCCACTACTACTACTTCTAATATTACAAGAACAACCACTACTACTACTACAAGAAAAACCACTACCACTACTACTACTACTACTATTACAAGAACAACCACTACTACTACTACAATAACAACCACTACTACTACAACAAGAACCACCACTACTACTACTTCTAATATTACAAGAACAACCACTACTACTACTACAAGAACAACCACTACTACTACTACTACTACTAGTTCAAGAACAACCACTACAACTACTACTACTACTAAAAGTGCAACCACTACTACTACAAGAACAACCACTACTACTACTGCTATTCCAAGAACAACCACTACTACTACTACAATAACAACCACTACTACTACAACAACAACAACCACTACTACTACTACAAGAACAACCACTACTAAACTACTACTTCTACTACTACAAGAACAACCACTATTACTACTACAAGAACAAAGACCACTACTACTACTATTACTACAAGTACTACCACTTACTACTGCAAGAACAACCACTACTACTACTACCATTACAAGAACAACCACTACTACTACTACAAGATCAACCACTACTACTACTACTACTACTTCAAGAACAACCACTACAACTACTACTACTACTACAAGTGCAACCACTACTACTACAAGAACAACCACTACTACTACTAGTACTATTACAAGAACAACCACTACTACTACTACAATAACAACCACTACTACTACAACAAGAACCACCACTACTACTACTTCTAATATTACAAGAACAACCACTACTACTACTACAAGAAAAACCACTACCACTACTACTACTACTACTATTACAAGAACAACCACTACTACTACTACAATAACAACCACTACTACTACAACAAGAACCACCACTACTACTACTTCTAATATTACAAGAACAACCACTACTACTACTACAAGAACAACCACTACTACTACTTCAAGAACAACCACTACAACTACCACTACTACTACTACAAGTACACCAATACTACTACAAAAACAACCACTTCTACTACTACTACTACTACTACAAGAACAACCACTACAACTACTACTACTACTACAAGTACACCAATACTACTACAAGAACAACCACTACTACTACTTCAAGAACAACCACTACAACTACCACTACTACTACTACAAGTACACCAATATTAACTACAAGAACAACCACTACTACTACTACCATTACAAGAACAACCACTACTACTACTACAAGAACAACCACTACTACTACTACTACTACTAGTTCAAGAACAACCACTACAACTACTACTACTACTAAAAGTGCAACCACTACTACTACAAGAACAACCACTACTACTACTACTACTATTCCAAGAACAACCACTACTACTACTACAATAACAACCACTACTACTACAACAACAACAACCACTACTACTACTACAAGAACAACCTCTACTACTACTACTACAAGAACAACCAGTACTAATACTACAAGAACAACCACTACTACTACTACAAAAACATCCCCTACTACTGCTACAAGAACAACCAGTACAACTACCACTTATACTACTACAAGAAGAACCATTACTACTACTACTACTACTACTACAAGAGCAACCACTACTACTACTACAAGAACAACCTCTACTACTACTACTACAAGAACAACCACTACTAATACTACAAGAACAACCACTACTACTACTACAAAAACATCCCCTACTACTACTACAAGAACAACCAGTACAACTACCACTCATACTACTACAAGAAGAACCATTACTACTACTACTACTACTACTACTACTACTACTACAAGAGCAACCACTACTACTACTACAAGAACAACCTCTACTACTACTACTACAAGAACAACCACTACTAATATTACAAGAACAACCACTACTACTACAAGAACAACCACTACAACTTCCACTACTACTACTACAAGAAGAACCATCACTACTACTACTACTACAAATACTACTACAACAACAACCACTACTACTACTACAAGAACAACCACTACTGCTACTACTACTATTACAAGAAAAACCACTACTACTACTAGTACTACAACTATTACAAGAACAACCACTACTACTTCTACAAGAACAACCAGGACCACGACTACTACTACTACAAGAACAACCACTACTACTACTACAAGAACAACCACTACAACAACTACTACTACTACTACAAGTACAACCACTACCAATACAAGAACAACCACTACTACTAGTACTACTATTACAAGAGCAACCACTACTACTACTACAAGAACAACCTCTTCTGCTACTACTACTACCACAAGAACAAGCACTACTACTACTACAAGAACAACCACTACTAAACTACTACTTCTACTACTACAAGAACAACCACTATTACTACTACAAGAACAAAGACCACTACTACTACTACTACAAGTACTACCACTTACTACTACAAGAACAACCACTACTACTACTACCATTACAAGAACAACCACTAATACTACTACAAGATCAACCACTACTACTACTACTACTATTTCAAGAACAACCACTACAACTACTACAAGTGCAACCACTACTACTACAAGAACAACCACTACTACTACTAGTACTATTACAAGAACAACCACTACTACTACTACAATAACAACCACTACTACTACAAGAAGAACTTCCACTACTACTACTTCTAATATTACAAGAACAACCACTACTACTACTACAAGAAAAACCACTACCACTACTACTACTACTACTATTACAAGAACAACCACTACTACTACTACAATAACAGCCACTACTACTACAACAAGAACCACCACTACTACTACTTCTAATATTACAAGAACAACCACTACTACTACTACAAGAACAACCACTACTACTACTTCAAGAACAACCACTACAACTACCACTACTACTACTACAAGTACACCAATACTACTACAAAAACAACCACTTCTACTACTACTACTACTACTACAAGAACAACCACTACAACTACTACTACTACTACAAGTACACCAATACTACTACAAGAACAACCACTACTACTAGTTCAAGAACAACCACTACAACTACCACTACTACTACTACAAGTACACCAATATTAACTACAAGAACAACCACTACTACTACTACCATTACAAGAACAACCACTACTACTACTACAAGAACAACCACTACTACTACTACTACTACTAGTTCAAGAACAACCACTACAACTACTACTACTACTAAAAGTGCAACCACTACTACTACAAGAACAACCACTACTACTACTACTACTATTCCAAGAACAACCACTACTACTACTACAATAACAACCACTACTACTACAACAACAACAACCACTACTACTACTACAAGAACAACCACTACTAAACTACTACTTCTACTACTACAAGAACAACCACTATTACTACTACAAGAACAAAGACCACTACTACTACTATTACTACAAGTACTACCACTTACTACTGCAAGAACAACCACTACTACTACTACCATTACAAGAACAACCACTACTACTACTACAAGATCAACCACTACTACTACTACTACTACTTCAAGAACAACCACTACAACTACTACTACTACTACAAGTGCAACCACTACTACTACAAGAACAACCACTACTACTACTAGTACTATTACAAGAACAACCACTACTACTACTACAATAACAACCACTACTACTACAACAAGAACCACCACTACTACTACTTCTAATATTACAAGAACAACCACTACTACTACTACAAGAAAAACCACTACCACTACTACTACTACTACTACTACTACAAGAACAACCACTACTACTACTACTAGTACCACTACAACAAGATCAACCACTAGAACTACTACAAGAACAACCACTATTAGTACTACATCTACAACTATTACAAGAACAACCACTACTACTACTACAAAAACAACCACCACTACTACTGCTACTACTACAACTATTACAAGAACAACCACTACTACTACTACTAATACAACTATTTTAAGACCAACCACTACAGGTACTACTACTACAACTATTACAAGAACAACCGCTACTACTACTACAAGAACAAACTCAACTTCTACAATGAGAACCACCACTACTACTACTACAAGAACAACCACTACAACTACCACTACTACTACTACAAGAAGAACCATTACTACTACTACTACTACTACAACCACTACTACTACAAGAACAACCTGTACTACTACTACAAGAACAACCACTACTGATACTACTACTATTACAAGAAAAACCACTACTACTACTAGTACTACAACTATTACAAGAACAACCACTACTACTTCTACAAGAACAACCAGGACCACTACTACTACTACTAAAATAAAAACCACTACTACTACTACAAGAACAACCACTACAACAACTACTACTACTACTACAAGTACAACCACTACTAATACAAGAACAACCACTACTACTAGTACTACTATTACAAGAGCAACCACTACTACTACTACAAGAACAACCTCTTCTGCTACTACTACTACCACAAGAACAAGCACTACTACTACTACAAGAACAACCACTACTAAACTACTACTTCTACTACTACAAGAACAACCACTATTACTACTACAAGAACAAAGACCACTACTACTACTACTACTACAAGCACTACCACTTACTACTGCAAGAACAACCACTACTACTACTACCTTTACAAGAACAACCACTACTACTACTACAAGATCAACCACTACTACTACTACTACTACTTCAAGAACAACCACTACAACTACTACTACTACTACAAGTGCAACCACTACTACTACAAGAACAACCACTACTACTACTAGTACTATTACAAGAACAACCACTACTACTACTACAATAACAACCACTACTACTACAAGAAGAACTTCCACTACTACTACTTCTAATATTACAAGAACAACCACTACTACTACTACAAGAAAAACCACTACCACTACTACTACTACTACTATTACAAGAACAACCACTACTACTACTACAATAACAACCACTACTACTACAACAAGAACCACCACTACTACTACTTCTAATATTACAAGAACAACCACTACTACTACTACAAGAACAACCACTACTACTACTTCAAGAACAACCACTACAACTACCACTACTACTACTACAAGTACACCAATACTACTACAAAAACAACCACTTCTACTACTACTACTACTACAAGAACAACCACTACAACTACTACTACTACTACAAGTACACCAATACTACTACAAGAACAACCACTACTACTACTTCAAGAACAACCACTACAACTACCACTACTACTACTACAAGTACACCAATATTAACTACAAGAACAACCACTACTACTACTACCATTACAAGAACAACCACTACTACTACTACAAGAACAACCACTACTACTACTACTACTACTAGTTCAAGAACAACCACTACAACTACTACTACTACTAAAAGTGCAACCACTACTACTACAAGAACAACCACTACTACTACTACTACTATTCCAAGAACAACCACTACTACTACTACAATAACAACCACTACTACTACAACAACAACAACCACTACTACTACTACAAGAACAACCTCTACTACTACTACTACAAGAACAACCAGTACTAATACTACAAGAACAACCACTACTACTACTACAAAAACATCCCCTACTACTACTACAAGAACAACCAGTACAACTACCACTCATACTACTACAAGAAGAACCATTACTACTACTACTACTACTACAAGAGCAACCACTACTACTACTACAAGAACAACCTCTACTACTACTACTACAAGAACAACCACTACTAATACTACAAGAACAACCACTACTACTACAAGAACAACCACTACAACTTCCACTACTACTACTACAAGAAGAACCAGCACTACTACTACTACTACAAATACTACTACAACAACAACCACTACTACTACTACAAGAACAACCACTACTGCTACTACTACTATTACAAGAAAAACCACTACTACTACTAGTACTACAACTATTACAAGAACAACCACTACTACTTCTACAAGAACAACCAGGACCACTACTACTACTACTACAAGAACAACCACTACTACTACTACAAGAACAACCACTACAACAACTACTACTACTACTACAAGTACAACCACTACTAATACAAGAACAACCACTACTACTAGTACTACTATTACAAGAGCAACCACTACTACTACTACAAGAACAACCTCTTCTGCTACTACTACTACCACAAGAACAAGCACTACTACTACTACAAGAACAACCACTACTAAACTACTACTTCTACTACTACAAGAACAACCACTATTACTACTACAAGAACAAAGACCACTACTACTACTACTACAAGTACTACCACTTACTACTGCAAGAACAACCACTACTACTAATACCATTACAAGAACAACCACTAATACTACTACAAGATCAACCACTACTACTACTACTACTACTTCAAGAACAACCACTACAACTACTACAAGTGCAACCACTACTACTACAAGAACAACCACTACTACTACTAGTACTATTACAAGAACAACCACTACTACTACTACAATAACAACCACTACTACTACAACAAGAACTTCCACTACTACTACTTCTAATATTACAAGAACAACCACTACTACTACTACAAGAAAAACCACTACCACTACTACTACTACTACTATTACAAGAACAACCACTACTACTACTACAATAACAACCACTACTACTACAACAAGAACCACCACTACTACTACTTCTAATATTACAAGAACAACCACTACTACTACTACAAGAACAACCACTACTACTACTACTACTACTAGTTCAAGAACAACCACTACAACTACTACTACTACTAAAAGTGCAACCACTACTACTACAAGAACAACCACTACTACTACTGCTATTCCAAGAACAACCACTACTACTACTACAATAACAACCACTACTACTACAACAACAACAACCACTACTACTACTACAAGAACAACCACTACTAAACTACTACTTCTACTACTACAAGAACAACCACTATTACTACTACAAGAACAAAGACCACTACTACTACTATTACTACAAGTACTACCACTTACTACTGCAAGAACAACCACTACTACTACTACCATTACAAGAACAACCACTACTACTACTACAAGATCAACCACTACTACTACTACTACTACTTCAAGAACAACCACTACAACTACTACTACTACTACAAGTGCAACCACTACTACTACAAGAACAACCACTACTACTACTAGTACTATTACAAGAACAACCACTACTACTACTACAATAACAACCACTACTACTACAACAAGAACCACCACTACTACTACTTCTAATATTACAAGAACAACCACTACTACTACTACAAGAAAAACCACTACCACTACTACTACTACTACTATTACAAGAACAACCACTACTACTACTACAATAACAGCCACTACTACTACAACAAGAACCACCACTACTACTACTTCTAATATTACAAGAACAACCACTACTACTACTAAAAGAACAACCACTACTACTACTTCAAGAACAACCACTACAACTACCACTACTACTACTACAAGTACACCAATACTACTACAAAAACAACCACTTCTACTACTACTACTACTACTACAAGAACAACCACTACAACTACTACTACTACTACAAGTACACCAATACTACTACAAGAACAACCACTACTACTAGTTCAAGAACAACCACTACAACTACCACTACTACTACTACAAGTACACCAATATTAACTACAAGAACAACCACTACTACTACTACCATTACAAGAACAACCACTACTACTACTACAAGAACAACCACTACTACTACTACTACTACTAGTTCAAGAACAACCACTACAACTACTACTACTACTAAAAGTGCAACCACTACTACTACAAGAACAACCACTACTACTACTACTACTATTCCAAGAACAACCACTACTACTACTACAATAACAACCACTACTACTACAACAACAACAACCACTACTACTACTACAAGAACAACCACTACTAAACTACTACTTCTACTACTACAAGAACAACCACTATTACTACTACAAGAACAAAGACCACTACTACTACTATTACTACAAGTACTACCACTTACTACTGCAAGAACAACCACTACTACTACTACCATTACAAGAACAACCACTACTACTACTACAAGATCAACCACTACTACTACTACTACTACTTCAAGAACAACCACTACAACTACTACTACTACTACAAGTGCAACCACTACTACTACAAGAACAACCACTACTACTACTAGTACTATTACAAGAACAACCACTACTACTACTACAATAACAACCACTACTACTACAACAAGAACCACCACTACTACTACTTCTAATATTACAAGAACAACCACTACTACTACTACAAGAAAAACCACTACCACTACTACTACTACTACTACTACTACAAGAACAACCACTACTACTACTACTAGTACCACTACAACAAGATCAACCACTAGAACTACTACAAGAACAACCACTATTAGTACTACATCTACAACTATTACAAGAACAACCACTACTACTACTACAAAAACAACCACCACTACTACTGCTACTACTACAACTATTACAAGAACAACCACTACTACTACTACTAATACAACTATTTTAAGACCAACCACTACAGGTACTACTACTACAACTATTACAAGAACAACCGCTACTACTACTACAAGAACAAACTCAACTTCTACAATGAGAACCACCACTACTACTACTACAAGAACAACCACTACAACTACCACTACTACTACTACAAGAAGAACCATTACTACTACTACTACTACTACAACCACTACTACTACAAGAACAACCTGTACTACTACTACAAGAACAACCACTACTGATACTACTACTATTACAAGAAAAACCACTACTACTACTAGTACTACAACTATTACAAGAACAACCACTACTACTTCTACAAGAACAACCAGGACCACTACTACTACTACTAAAATAAAAACCACTACTACTACTACAAGAACAACCACTACAACAACTACTACTACTACTACAAGTACAACCACTACTAATACAAGAACAACCACTACTACTAGTACTACTATTACAAGAGCAACCACTACTACTACTACAAGAACAACCTCTTCTGCTACTACTACTACCACAAGAACAAGCACTACTACTACTACAAGAACAACCACTACTAAACTACTACTTCTACTACTACAAGAACAACCACTATTACTACTACAAGAACAAAGACCACTACTACTACTACTACTACAAGCACTACCACTTACTACTGCAAGAACAACCACTACTACTACTACCTTTACAAGAACAACCACTACTACTACTACAAGATCAACCACTACTACTACTACTACTACTTCAAGAACAACCACTACAACTACTACTACTACTACAAGTGCAACCACTACTACTACAAGAACAACCACTACTACTACTAGTACTATTACAAGAACAACCACTACTACTACTACAATAACAACCACTACTACTACAAGAAGAACTTCCACTACTACTACTTCTAATATTACAAGAACAACCACTACTACTACTACAAGAAAAACCACTACCACTACTACTACTACTACTATTACAAGAACAACCACTACTACTACTACAATAACAACCACTACTACTACAACAAGAACCACCACTACTACTACTTCTAATATTACAAGAACAACCACTACTACTACTACAAGAACAACCACTACTACTACTTCAAGAACAACCACTACAACTACCACTACTACTACTACAAGTACACCAATACTACTACAAAAACAACCACTTCTACTACTACTACTACTACAAGAACAACCACTACAACTACTACTACTACTACAAGTACACCAATACTACTACAAGAACAACCACTACTACTACTTCAAGAACAACCACTACAACTACCACTACTACTACTACAAGTACACCAATATTAACTACAAGAACAACCACTACTACTACTACCATTACAAGAACAACCACTACTACTACTACAAGAACAACCACTACTACTACTACTACTACTAGTTCAAGAACAACCACTACAACTACTACTACTACTAAAAGTGCAACCACTACTACTACAAGAACAACCACTACTACTACTACTACTATTCCAAGAACAACCACTACTACTACTACAATAACAACCACTACTACTACAACAACAACAACCACTACTACTACTACAAGAACAACCTCTACTACTACTACTACAAGAACAACCAGTACTAATACTACAAGAACAACCACTACTACTACTACAAAAACATCCCCTACTACTACTACAAGAACAACCAGTACAACTACCACTCATACTACTACAAGAAGAACCATTACTACTACTACTACTACTACAAGAGCAACCACTACTACTACTACAAGAACAACCTCTACTACTACTACTACAAGAACAACCACTACTAATACTACAAGAACAACCACTACTACTACAAGAACAACCACTACAACTTCCACTACTACTACTACAAGAAGAACCAGCACTACTACTACTACTACAAATACTACTACAACAACAACCACTACTACTACTACAAGAACAACCACTACTGCTACTACTACTATTACAAGAAAAACCACTACTACTACTAGTACTACAACTATTACAAGAACAACCACTACTACTTCTACAAGAACAACCAGGACCACTACTACTACTACTACAAGAACAACCACTACTACTACTACAAGAACAACCACTACAACAACTACTACTACTACTACAAGTACAACCACTACTAATACAAGAACAACCACTACTACTAGTACTACTATTACAAGAGCAACCACTACTACTACTACAAGAACAACCTCTTCTGCTACTACTACTACCACAAGAACAAGCACTACTACTACTACAAGAACAACCACTACTAAACTACTACTTCTACTACTACAAGAACAACCACTATTACTACTACAAGAACAAAGACCACTACTACTACTACTACAAGTACTACCACTTACTACTGCAAGAACAACCACTACTACTACTACCATTACAAGAACAACCACTAATACTACTACAAGATCAACCACTACTACTACTACTACTACTTCAAGAACAACCACTACAACTACTACAAGTGCAACCACTACTACTACAAGAACAACCACTACTACTACTAGTACTATTACAAGAACAACCACTACTACTACTACAATAACAACCACTACTACTACAACAAGAACTTCCACTACTACTACTTCTAATATTACAAGAACAACCACTACTACTACTACAAGAAAAACCACTACCACTACTACTACTACTACTATTACAAGAACAACCACTACTACTACTACAATAACAACCACTACTACTACAACAAGAACCACCACTACTACTACTTCTAATATTACAAGAACAACCACTACTACTACTACAAGAACAACCACTACTACTACTACTACTACTAGTTCAAGAACAACCACTACAACTACTACTACTACTAAAAGTGCAACCACTACTACTACAAGAACAACCACTACTACTACTGCTATTCCAAGAACAACCACTACTACTACTACAATAACAACCACTACTACTACAACAACAACAACCACTACTACTACTACAAGAACAACCACTACTAAACTACTACTTCTACTACTACAAGAACAACCACTATTACTACTACAAGAACAAAGACCACTACTACTACTATTACTACAAGTACTACCACTTACTACTGCAAGAACAACCACTACTACTACTACCATTACAAGAACAACCACTACTACTACTACAAGATCAACCACTACTACTACTACTACTACTTCAAGAACAACCACTACAACTACTACTACTACTACAAGTGCAACCACTACTACTACAAGAACAACCACTACTACTACTAGTACTATTACAAGAACAACCACTACTACTACTACAATAACAACCACTACTACTACAACAAGAACCACCACTACTACTACTTCTAATATTACAAGAACAACCACTACTACTACTACAAGAAAAACCACTACCACTACTACTACTACTACTATTACAAGAACAACCACTACTACTACTACAATAACAACCACTACTACTACAACAAGAACCACCACTACTACTACTTCTAATATTACAAGAACAACCACTACTACTACTACAAGAACAACCACTACTACTACTTCAAGAACAACCACTACAACTACCACTACTACTACTACAAGTACACCAATACTACTACAAAAACAACCACTTCTACTACTACTACTACTACTACAAGAACAACCACTACAACTACTACTACTACTACAAGTACACCAATACTACTACAAGAACAACCACTACTACTACTTCAAGAACAACCACTACAACTACCACTACTACTACTACAAGTACACCAATATTAACTACAAGAACAACCACTACTACTACTACCATTACAAGAACAACCACTACTACTACTACAAGAACAACCACTACTACTACTACTACTAGTTCAAGAACAACCACTACAACTACTACTACTACTAAAAGTGCAACCACTACTACTACAAGAACAACCACTACTACTACTACTACTATTCCAAGAACAACCACTACTACTACTACAATAACAACCACTACTACTACAACAACAACAACCACTACTACTACTACAAGAACAACCTCTACTACTACTACTACAAGAACAACCAGTACTAATACTACAAGAACAACCACTACTACTACTACAAAAACATCCCCTACTACTGCTACAAGAACAACCAGTACAACTACCACTTATACTACTACAAGAAGAACCATTACTACTACTACTACTACTACTACAAGAGCAACCACTACTACTACTACAAGAACAACCTCTACTACTACTACTACAAGAACAACCACTACTAATACTACAAGAACAACCACTACTACTACTACAAAAACATCCCCTACTACTACTACAAGAACAACCAGTACAACTACCACTCATACTACTACAAGAAGAACCATTACTACTACTACTACTACTACTACTACTACTACAAGAGCAACCACTACTACTACTACAAGAACAACCTCTACTACTACTACTACAAGAACAACCACTACTAATATTACAAGAACAACCACTACTACTACAAGAACAACCACTACAACTTCCACTACTACTACTACAAGAAGAACCATCACTACTACTACTACTACAAATACTACTACAACAACAACCACTACTACTACTACAAGAACAACCACTACTGCTACTACTACTATTACAAGAAAAACCACTACTACTACTAGTACTACAACTATTACAAGAACAACCACTACTACTTCTACAAGAACAACCAGGACCACGACTACTACTACTACAAGAACAACCACTACTACTACTACAAGAACAACCACTACAACAACTACTACTACTACTACAAGTACAACCACTACCAATACAAGAACAACCACTACTACTAGTACTACTATTACAAGAGCAACCACTACTACTACTACAAGAACAACCTCTTCTGCTACTACTACTACCACAAGAACAAGCACTACTACTACTACAAGAACAACCACTACTAAACTACTACTTCTACTACTACAAGAACAACCACTATTACTACTACAAGAACAAAGACCACTACTACTACTACTACAAGTACTACCACTTACTACTACAAGAACAACCACTACTACTACTACCATTACAAGAACAACCACTAATACTACTACAAGATCAACCACTACTACTACTACTACTATTTCAAGAACAACCACTACAACTACTACAAGTGCAACCACTACTACTACAAGAACAACCACTACTACTACTAGTACTATTACAAGAACAACCACTACTACTACTACAATAACAACCACTACTACTACAAGAAGAACTTCCACTACTACTACTTCTAATATTACAAGAACAACCACTACTACTACTACAAGAAAAACCACTACCACTACTACTACTACTACTATTACAAGAACAACCACTACTACTACTACAATAACAGCCACTACTACTACAACAAGAACCACCACTACTACTACTTCTAATATTACAAGAACAACCACTACTACTACTACAAGAACAACCACTACTACTACTTCAAGAACAACCACTACAACTACCACTACTACTACTACAAGTACACCAATACTACTACAAAAACAACCACTTCTACTACTACTACTACTACTACAAGAACAACCACTACAACTACTACTACTACTACAAGTACACCAATACTACTACAAGAACAACCACTACTACTAGTTCAAGAACAACCACTACAACTACCACTACTACTACTACAAGTACACCAATATTAACTACAAGAACAACCACTACTACTACTACCATTACAAGAACAACCACTACTACTACTACAAGAACAACCACTACTACTACTACTACTACTAGTTCAAGAACAACCACTACAACTACTACTACTACTAAAAGTGCAACCACTACTACTACAAGAACAACCACTACTACTACTACTACTATTCCAAGAACAACCACTACTACTACTACAATAACAACCACTACTACTA
Organism: Alligator mississippiensis; assembly: GCF_030867095.1. Classification (NCBI taxonomy): domain Eukaryota; kingdom Metazoa; phylum Chordata; order Crocodylia; family Alligatoridae; genus Alligator; species Alligator mississippiensis. Next base: position 124,500 of record NW_026775303.1, on the reverse strand, counting down.
CAACAACAACAACCACTACTACTACTACAAGAACAACCACTACTAAACTACTACTTCTACTACTACAAGAACAACCACTATTACTACTACAAGAACAAAGACCACTACTACTACTATTACTACAAGTACTACCACTTACTACTGCAAGAACAACCACTACTACTACTACCATTACAAGAACAACCACTACTACTACTACAAGATCAACCACTACTACTACTACTACTACTTCAAGAACAACCACTACAACTACTACTACTACTACAAGTGCAACCACTACTACTACAAGAACAACCACTACTACTACTAGTACTATTACAAGAACAACCACTACTACTACTACAATAACAACCACTACTACTACAACAAGAACCACCACTACTACTACTTCTAATATTACAAGAACAACCACTACTACTACTACAAGAAAAACCACTACCACTACTACTACTACTACTACTACTACAAGAACAACCACTACTACTACTACTAGTACCACTACAACAAGATCAACCACTAGAACTACTACAAGAACAACCACTATTAGTACTACATCTACAACTATTACAAGAACAACCACTACTACTACTACAAAAACAACCACCACTACTACTGCTACTACTACAACTATTACAAGAACAACCACTACTACTACTACTAATACAACTATTTTAAGACCAACCACTACAGGTACTACTACTACAACTATTACAAGAACAACCGCTACTACTACTACAAGAACAAACTCAACTTCTACAATGAGAACCACCACTACTACTACTACAAGAACAACCACTACAACTACCACTACTACTACTACAAGAAGAACCATTACTACTACTACTACTACTACAACCACTACTACTACAAGAACAACCTGTACTACTACTACAAGAACAACCACTACTGATACTACTACTATTACAAGAAAAACCACTACTACTACTAGTACTACAACTATTACAAGAACAACCACTACTACTTCTACAAGAACAACCAGGACCACTACTACTACTACTAAAATAAAAACCACTACTACTACTACAAGAACAACCACTACAACAACTACTACTACTACTACAAGTACAACCACTACTAATACAAGAACAACCACTACTACTAGTACTACTATTACAAGAGCAACCACTACTACTACTACAAGAACAACCTCTTCTGCTACTACTACTACCACAAGAACAAGCACTACTACTACTACAAGAACAACCACTACTAAACTACTACTTCTACTACTACAAGAACAACCACTATTACTACTACAAGAACAAAGACCACTACTACTACTACTACTACAAGCACTACCACTTACTACTGCAAGAACAACCACTACTACTACTACCTTTACAAGAACAACCACTACTACTACTACAAGATCAACCACTACTACTACTACTACTACTACTTCAAGAACAACCACTACAACTACTACTACTACTACAAGTGCAACCACTACTACTACAAGAACAACCACTACTACTACTAGTACTATTACAAGAACAACCACTACTACTACTACAATAACAACCACTACTACTACAAGAAGAACTTCCACTACTACTACTTCTAATATTACAAGAACAACCACTACTACTACTACAAGAAAAACCACTACCACTACTACTACTAGTACTATTACAAGAACAACCACTACTACTACTACAATAACAACCACTACTACTACAACAAGAACCACCACTACTACTACTTCTAATATTACAAGAACAACCACTACTACTACTACAAGAACAACCACTACTACTACTTCAAGAACAACCACTACAACTACCACTACTACTACTACAAGTACACCAATACTACTACAAAAACAACCACTTCTACTACTACTACTACTACAAGAACAACCACTACAACTACTACTACTACTACAAGTACACCAATACTACTACAAGAACAACCACTACTACTACTTCAAGAACAACCACTACAACTACCACTACTACTACTACAAGTACACCAATATTAACTACAAGAACAACCACTACTACTACTACCATTACAAGAACAACCACTACTACTACTACAAGAACAACCACTACTACTACTACTACTACTAGTTCAAGAACAACCACTACAACTACTACTACTACTAAAAGTGCAACCACTACTACTACAAGAACAACCACTACTACTACTACTACTATTCCAAGAACAACCACTACTACTACTACAATAACAACCACTACTACTACAACAACAACAACCACTACTACTACTACAAGAACAACCTCTACTACTACTACTACAAGAACAACCACTACTAATACTACAAGAACAACCACTACTACTACTACAAAAACATCCCCTACTACTACTACAAGAACAACCAGTACAACTACCACTCATACTACTACAAGAAGAACCATTACTACTACTACTACTACTACTACTACAAGAGCAACCACTACTACTACTACAAGAACAACCTCTACTACTACTACTACAAGAACAACCACTACTAATACTACAAGAACAACCACTACTACTACAAGAACAACCACTACAACTTCCACTACTACTACTACAAGAAGAACCATCACTACTACTACTACTACTACAAATACTACTACAACAACAACCACTACTACTACTACAAGAACAACCACTACTGCTACTACTACTATTACAAGAAAAACCACTACTACTACTAGTACTACAACTATTACAAGAACAACCACTACTACTTCTACAAGAACAACCAGGACCACTACTACTACTACTACAAGAACAACCACTACTACTACTACAAGAACAACCACTACAACAACTACTACTACTACTACAAGTACAACCACTACTAATACAAGAACAACCACTACTACTAGTACTATTATTACAAGAGCAACCACTACTACTACTACAAGAACAACCTCTTCTGCTACTACTACTACCACAAGAACAAGCACTACTACTACTACAAGAACAACCACTACTAAACTACTACTTCTACTACTACAAGAACAACCACTATTACTACTACAAGAACAAAGACCACTACTACTACTACTACAAGTACTACCACTTACTACTGCAAGAACAACCACTACTACTACTACCATTACAAGAACAACCACTAATACTACTACAAGATCAACCACTACTACTACTACTACTACTTCAAGAACAACCACTACAACTACTACAAGTGCAACCACTACTACTACAAGAACAACCACTACTACTACTAGTACTATTACAAGAACAACCACTACTACTACTACAATAACAACCACTACTACTACAAGAAGAACTTCCACTACTACTACTTCTAATATTACAAGAACAACCACTACTACTACTACAAGAAAAACCACTACCACTACTACTACTACTACTATTACAAGAACAACCACTACTACTACTACAATAACAACCACTACTACTACAACAAGAACCACCACTACTACTACTTCTAATATTACAAGAACAACCACTACTACTACTACAAGAACAACCACTACTACTACTTCAAGAACAACCACTACAACTACCACTACTACTACTACAAGTACACCAATACTACTACAAAAACAACCACTTCTACTACTACTACTACTACTACAAGAACAACCACTACAACTACTACTACTACTACAAGTACACCAATACTACTACAAGAACAACCACTACTACTACTTCAAGAACAACCACTACAACTACCACTACTACTACTACAAGTACACCAATATTAACTACAAGAACAACCACTACTACTACTACCATTACAAGAACAACCACTACTACTACTACAAGAACAACCACTACTACTACTACTACTACTAGTTCAAGAACAACCACTACAACTACTACTACTACTAAAAGTGCAACCACTACTACTACAAGAACAACCACTACTACTACTGCTATTCCAAGAACAACCACTACTACTACTAGAATAACAACCACTACTACTACAACAACAACAACCACTACTACTACTACAACAACAACCACTACTAAACTACTACTTCTACTACTACAAGAACAACCACTATTACTACTACAAGAACAAAGACCACTACTACTACTATTACTACAAGTACTACCACTTACTACTGCAAGAACAACCACTACTACTACTACCATTACAAGAACAACCACTACTACTACTACAAGATCAACCACTACTACTACTACTACTACTTCAAGAACAACCACTACAACTACTACTACTACTACAAGTGCAACCACTACTACTACAAGAACAACCACTACTACTACTAGTACTATTACAAGAACAACCACTACTACTACTACAAGAACAACCACTACTACTACAACAAGAACCACCACTACTACTACTTCTAATATTACAAGAACAACCACTACTACTACTACAAGAAAAACCACTACCACTACTACTACTACTACTACTACTACAAGAACAACCACTACTACTACTACTAGTACCACTACAACAAGATCAACCACTACAACTACTACAAGAACAACCACTATTAGTACTACATCTACAACTATTACAAGAACAACCACTACTACTACTACAAAAACAAGCACCACTACTACTGCTACTACTACAACTATTACAAGAACAACCACTACTACTACTACTAATACAACTATTTTAAGACCAACCACTACAGGTACTACTACTACAACTATTACAAGAACAACCGCTACTACTACTACAAGAACAAACTCAACTTCTACAATGAGAACCACCACTACTACTACTACAAGAACAACCACTACAACTACCACTACTACTACTACAAGAAGAACCATTACTACTACTACTACTACTACAACCACTACTACTACAAGAACAACCTGTACTACTACTACAAGAACAACCACTACTGATACTACTACTATTACAAGAAAAACCACTACTACTACTAGTACTACAACTATTACAAGAACAACCACTACTACTTCTACAAGAACAACCAGGACCACTACTACTACTACTAAAATAAAAACCACTACTACTACTACAAGAACAACCACTACAACAACTACTACTACTACTACAAGTACAACCACTACTAATACAAGAACAACCACTACTACTAGTACTACTATTACAAGAGCAACCACTACTACTACTACAAGAACAACCTCTTCTGCTACTACTACTACCACAAGAACAAGCACTACTACTACTACAAGAACAAACACTACTAAACTACTACTTCTACTACTACAAGAACAACCACTATTACTACTACAAGAACAAAGACCACTACTACTACTACTACTACAAGCACTACCACTTACTACTGCAAGAACAACCACTACTACTACTACCTTTACAAGAACAACCACTACTACTACTACAAGATCAACCACTACTACTACTACTACTACTTCAAGAACAACCACTACAACTACTACTACTACTACAAGTGCAACCACTACTACTACAAGAACAACCACTACTACTACTAGTACTATTACAAGAACAACCACTACTACTACTACAATAACAACCACTACTACTACAAGAAGAACTTCCACTACTACTACTTCTAATATTACAAGAACAACCACTACTACTACTACAAGAAAAACCACTACCACTACTACTACTACTACTATTACAAGAACAACCACTACTACTACTACAATAACAACCACTACTACTACAACAAGAACCACCACTACTACTACTTCTAATATTACAAGAACAACCACTACTACTACTACAAGAACAACCACTACTACTACTTCAAGAACAACCACTACAACTACCACTACTACTACTACAAGTACACCAATACTACTACAAAAACAACCACTTCTACTACTACTACTACTACTACAAGAACAACCACTACAACTACTACTACTACTACAAGTACACCAATACTACTACAAGAACAACCACTACTACTACTTCAAGAACAACCACTACAACTACCACTACTACTACTACAAGTACACCAATATTAACTACAAGAACAACCACTACTACTACTACCATTACAAGAACAACCACTACTACTACTACAAGAACAACCACTACTACTACTACTACTACTAGTTCAAGAACAACCACTACAACTACTACTACTACTAAAAGTGCAACCACTACTACTACAAGAACAACCACTACTACTACTGCTATTCCAAGAACAACCACTACTACTACTAGAATAACAACCACTACTACTACAACAACAACAACCACTACTACTACTACAACAACAACCACTACTAAACTACTACTTCTACTACTACAAGAACAACCACTATTACTACTACAAGAACAAAGACCACTACTACTACTATTACTACAAGTACTACCACTTACTACTGCAAGAACAACCACTACTACTACTACCATTACAAGAACAACCACTACTACTACTACAAGATCAACCACTACTACTACTACTACTACTTCAAGAACAACCACTACAACTACTACTACTACTACAAGTGCAACCACTACTACTACAAGAACAACCACTACTACTACTAGTACTATTACAAGAACAACCACTACTACTACTACAAGAACAACCACTACTACTACAACAAGAACCACCACTACTACTACTTCTAATATTACAAGAACAACCACTACTACTACTACAAGAAAAACCACTACCACTACTACTACTACTACTACTACTACAAGAACAACCACTACTACTACTACTAGTACCACTACAACAAGATCAACCACTACAACTACTACAAGAACAACCACTATTAGTACTACATCTACAACTATTACAAGAACAACCACTACTACTACTACAAAAACAACCACCACTACTACTGCTACTACTACAACTATTACAAGAACAACCACTACTACTACTACTAATACAACTATTTTAAGACCAACCACTACAGGTACTACTACTACAACTATTACAAGAACAACCGCTACTACTACTACAAGAACAAACTCAACTTCTACAATGAGAACCACCACTACTACTACTACAAGAACAACCACTACAACTACCACTACTACTACTACAAGAAGAACCATTACTACTACTACTACTACTACAACCACTACTACTACAAGAACAACCTGTACTACTACTACAAGAACAACCACTACTGATACTACTACTATTACAAGAAAAACCACTACTACTACTAGTACTACAACTATTACAAGAACAACCACTACTACTTCTACAAGAACAACCAGGACCACTACTACTACTACTAAAATAAAAACCACTACTACTACTACAAGAACAACCACTACAACAACTACTACTACTACTACAAGTACAACCACTACTAATACAAGAACAACCACTACTACTAGTACTACTATTACAAGAGCAACCACTACTACTACTACAAGAACAACCTCTTCTGCTACTACTACTACCACAAGAACAAGCACTACTACTACTACAAGAACAAACACTACTAAACTACTACTTCTACTACTACAAGAACAACCACTATTACTACTACAAGAACAAAGACCACTACTACTACTACTACTACAAGCACTACCACTTACTACTGCAAGAACAACCACTACTACTACTACCTTTACAAGAACAACCACTACTACTACTACAAGATCAACCACTACTACTACTACTACTACTTCAAGAACAACCACTACAACTACTACTACTACTACAAGTGCAACCACTACTACTACAAGAACAACCACTACTACTACTAGTACTATTACAAGAACAACCACTACTACTACTACAATAACAACCACTACTACTACAAGAAGAACTTCCACTACTACTACTTCTAATATTACAAGAACAACCACTACTACTACTACAAGAAAAACCACTACCACTACTACTACTACTACTACTATTACAAGAACAACCACTACTACTACTACAATAACAACCACTACTACTACAACAAGAACCACCACTACTACTACTTCTAATATTACAAGAACAACCACTACTACTACTACAAGAACAACCACTACTACTACTTCAAGAACAACCACTACAACTACCACTACTACTACTACAAGTACACCAATACTACTACAAAAACAACCACTTCTACTACTACTACTACTACAAGAACAACCACTACAACTACTACTACTACTACAAGTACACCAATACTACTACAAGAACAACCACTACTACTACTTCAAGAACAACCACTACAACTACCACTACTACTACTACAAGTACACCAATATTAACTACAAGAACAACCACTACTACTACTACCATTACAAGAACAACCACTACTACTACTACAAGAACAACCACTACTACTACTACTACTACTAGTTCAAGAACAACCACTACAACTACTACTACTACTAAAAGTGCAACCACTACTACTACAAGAACAACCACTACTACTACTACTACTATTCCAAGAACAACCACTACTACTACTACAATAACAACCACTACTACTACAACAACAACAACCACTACTACTACTACAAGAACAACCTCTACTACTACTACTACAAGAACAACCACTACTAATACTACAAGAACAACCACTACTACTACTACAAAAACATCCCCTACTACTACTACAAGAACAACCAGTACAACTACCACTCATACTACTACAAGAAGAACCATTACTACTACTACTACTACTACTACAAGAGCAACCACTACTACTACTACAAGAACAACCTCTACTACTACTACTACAAGAACAACCACTACTAATACTACAAGAACAACCACTACTACTACAAGAACAACCACTACAACTTCCACTACTACTACTACAAGAAGAACCAGCACTACTACTACTACTACAAATACTACTACAACAACAACCACTACTACTACTACAAGAACAACCACTACTGCTACTACTACTATTACAAGAAAAACCACTACTACTACTAGTACTACAACTATTACAAGAACAACCACTACTACTTCTACAAGAACAACCAGGACCACTACTACTACTACTACTACAAGAACAACCACTACTACTACTACAAGAACAACCACTACAACAACTACTACTACTACTACAAGTACAACCACTACTAATACAAGAACAACCACTACTACTAGTACTACTATTACAAGAGCAACCACTACTACTACTACAAGAACAACCTCTTCTGCTACTACTACTACCACAAGAACAAGCACTACTACTACTACAAGAACAACCACTACTAAACTACTACTTCTACTACTACAAGAACAACCACTATTACTACTACAAGAACAAAGACCACTACTACTACTACTACAAGTACTACCACTTACTACTGCAAGAACAACCACTACTACTACTACCATTACAAGAACAACCACTAATACTACTACAAGATCAACCACTACTACTACTACTACTACTTCAAGAACAACCACTAAAACTACTACAAGTGCAACCACTACTACTACAAGAACAACCACTACTACTACTAGTACTATTACAAGAACAACCACTACTACTACTACAATAACAACCACTACTACTACTACTACTACTACTACAAGAACAACCACTACAACTACTACTACTACTACAAGTACACCAATACTACTACAAGAACAACCACTACTACTACTTCAAGAACAACCACTACAACTACCACTACTACTACTACAAGTACACCAATATTAACTACAAGAACAACCACTACTACTACTACCATTACAAGAACAACCACTACTACTACTACAAGAACAACCACTACTACTACTACTACTACTAGTTCAAGAACAACCACTACAACTACTACTACTACTAAAAGTGCAACCACTACTACTACAAGAACAACCACTACTACTACTGCTATTCCAAGAACAACCACTACTACTACTACAATAACAACCACTACTACTACAACAACAACAACCACTACTACTACTACAACAACAACCACTACTAAACTACTACTTCTACTACTACAAGAACATCCACTATTACTACTACAAGAACAAAGACCACTACTACTACTATTACTACAAGTACTACCACTTACTACTGCAAGAACAACCACTACTACTACTACCATTACAAGAACAACCACTACTACTACTACAAGATCAACCACTACTACTACTACTACTACTTCAAGAACAACCACTACAACTACTACTACTACTACAAGTGCAACCACTACTACTACAAGAACAACCACTACTACTACTAGTACTATTACAAGAACAACCACTACTACTACTACAAGAACAACCACTACTACTACAACAAGAACCACCACTACTACTACTTCTAATATTACAAGAACAACCACTACTACTACTACAAGAAAAACCACTACCACTACTACTACTACTACTACTACTACAAGAACAACCACTACTACTACTACTAGTACCACTACAACAAGATCAACCACTACAACTACTACAAGAACAACCACTATTAGTACTACATCTACAACTATTACAAGAACAACCACTACTACTACTACAAAAACAACCACCACTACTACTGCTACTACTACAACTATTACAAGAACAACCACTACTACTACTACTAATACAACTATTTTAAGACCAACCACTACAGGTACTACTACTACAACTATTACAAGAACAACCGCTACTACTACTACAAGAACAAACTCAACTTCTACAATGAGAACCACCACTACTACTACTACAAGAACAACCACTACAACTACCACTACTACTACTACAAGAAGAACCATTACTACTACTACTACTACTACAACCACTACTACTACAAGAACAACCTGTACTACTACTACAAGAACAACCACTACTGATACTACTACTATTACAAGAAAAACCACTACTACTACTAGTACTACAACTATTACAAGAACAACCACTACTACTTCTACAAGAACAACCAGGACCACTACTACTACTACTAAAATAAAAACCACTACTACTACTACAAGAACAACCACTACAACAACTACTACTACTAGTACAAGTACAACCACTACTAATACAAGAACAACCACTACTACTAGTACTACTATTACAAGAGCAACCACTACTACTACTACAAGAACAACCTCTTCTGCTACTACTACTACCACAAGAACAAGCACTACTACTACTACAAGAACAACCACTACTAAACTACTACTTCTACTACTACAAGAACAACCACTATTACTACTACAAGAACAAAGACCACTACTACTACTACTACTACAAGCACTACCACTTACTACTGCAAGAACAACCACTACTACTACTACCTTTACAAGAACAACCACTACTACTACTACAAGATCAACCACTACTACTACTACTACTACTTCAAGAACAACCACTACAACTACTACTACTACTACAAGTGCAACCACTACTACTACAAGAACAACCACTACTACTACTAGTACTATTACAAGAACAACCACTACTACTACTACAATAACAACCACTACTACTACAAGAAGAACTTCCACTACTACTACTTCTAATATTACAAGAACAACCACTACTACTACTACAAGAAAAACCACTACCACTACTACTACTACTACTATTACAAGAACAACCACTACTACTACTACAATAACAACCACTACTACTACAACAAGAACCACCACTACTACTACTTCTAATATTACAAGAACAACCACTACTACTACTACAAGAACAACCACTACTACTACTTCAAGAACAACCACTACAACTACCACTACTACTACTACAAGTACACCAATACTACTACAAAAACAACCACTTCTACTACTACTACTACTACAAGAACAACCACTACAACTACTACTACTACTACAAGTACACCAATACTACTACAAGAACAACCACTACTACTACTTCAAGAACAACCACTACAACTACCACTACTACTACTACAAGTACACCAATATTAACTACAAGAACAACCACTACTACTACTACCATTACAAGAACAACCACTACTACTACTACAAGAACAACCACTACTACTACTACTACTACTAGTTCAAGAACAACCACTACAACTACTACTACTACTAAAAGTGCAACCACTACTACTACAAGAACAACCACTACTACTACTACTACTATTCCAAGAACAACCACTACTACTACTACAATAACAACCACTACTACTACAACAACAACAACCACTACTACTACTACAAGAACAACCTCTACTACTACTACTACAAGAACAACCACTACTAATACTACAAGAACAACCACTACTACTACTACAAAAACATCCCCTACTACTACTACAAGAACAACCAGTACAACTACCACTCATACTACTACAAGAAGAACCATTACTACTACTACTACTACTACTACAAGAGCAACCACTACTACTACTACAAGAACAACCTCTACTACTACTACTACAAGAACAACCACTACTAATACTACAAGAACAACCACTACTACTACAAGAACAACCACTACAACTTCCACTACTACTACTACAAGAAGAACCAGCACTACTACTACTACTACAAATACTACTACAACAACAACCACTACTACTACTACAAGAACAACCACTACTGCTACTACTACTATTACAAGAAAAACCACTACTACTACTAGTACTACAACTATTACAAGAACAACCACTACTACTTCTACAAGAACAACCAGGACCACTACTACTACTACTACTACAAGAACAACCACTACTACTACTACAAGAACAACCACTACAACAACTACTACTACTACTACAAGTACAACCACTACTAATACAAGAACAACCACTACTACTAGTACTACTATTACAAGAGCAACCACTACTACTACTACAAGAACAACCTCTTCTGCTACTACTACTACCACAAGAACAAGCACTACTACTACTACAAGAACAACCACTACTAAACTACTACTTCTACTACTACAAGAACAACCACTATTACTACTACAAGAACAAAGACCACTACTACTACTACTACAAGTACTACCACTTACTACTGCAAGAACAACCACTACTACTACTACCATTACAAGAACAACCACTAATACTACTACAAGATCAACCACTACTACTACTACTACTACTTCAAGAACAACCACTAAAACTACTACAAGTGCAACCACTACTACTACAAGAACAACCACTACTACTAGTAGTACTATTACAAGAACAACCACTACTACTACTACAATAACAACCACTACTACTACTACTACTACTACTACAAGAACAACCACTACAACTACTACTACTACTACAAGTACACCAATACTACTACAAGAACAACCACTACTACTACTTCAAGAACAACCACTACAACTACCACTACTACTACTACAAGTACACCAATATTAACTACAAGAACAACCACTACTACTACTACCATTACAAGAACAACCACTACTACTACTACAAGAACAACCACTACTACTACTACTACTACTAGTTCAAGAACAACCACTACAACTACTACTACTACTAAAAGTGCAACCACTACTACTACAAGAACAACCACTACTACTACTGCTATTCCAAGAACAACCACTACTACTACTACAATAACAACCACTACTACTACAACAACAACAACCACTACTACTACTACAACAACAACCACTACTAAACTACTACTTCTACTACTACAAGAACATCCACTATTACTACTACAAGAACAAAGACCACTACTACTACTATTACTACAAGTACTACCACTTACTACTGCAAGAACAACCACTACTACTACTACCATTACAAGAACAACCACTACTACTACTACAAGATCAACCACTACTACTACTACTACTACTTCAAGAACAACCACTACAACTACTACTACTACTACAAGTGCAACCACTACTACTACAAGAACAACCACTACTACTACTAGTACTATTACAAGAACAACCACTACTACTACTACAAGAACAACCACTACTACTACAACAAGAACCACCACTACTACTACTTCTAATATTACAAGAACAACCACTACTACTACTACAAGAAAAACCACTACCACTACTACTACTACTACTACTACTACAAGAACAACCACTACTACTACTACTAGTACCACTACAACAAGATCAACCACTACAACTACTACAAGAACAACCACTATTAGTACTACATCTACAACTATTACAAGAACAACCACTACTACTACTACAAAAACAACCACCACTACTACTGCTACTACTACAACTATTACAAGAACAACCACTACTACTACTACTAATACAACTATTTTAAGACCAACCACTACAGGTACTACTACTACAACTATTACAAGAACAACCGCTACTACTACTACAAGAACAAACTCAACTTCTACAATGAGAACCACCACTACTACTACTACAAGAACAACCACTACAACTACCACTACTACTACTACAAGAAGAACCATTACTACTACTACTACTACTACAACCACTACTACTACAAGAACAACCTGTACTACTACTACAAGAACAACCACTACTGATACTACTACTATTACAAGAAAAACCACTACTACTACTAGTACTACAACTATTACAAGAACAACCACTACTACTTCTACAAGAACAACCAGGACCACTACTACTACTACTAAAATAAAAACCACTACTACTACTACAAGAACAACCACTACAACAACTACTACTACTAGTACAAGTACAACCACTACTAATACAAGAACAACCACTACTACTAGTACTACTATTACAAGAGCAACCACTACTACTACTACAAGAACAACCTCTTCTGCTACTACTACTACCACAAGAACAAGCACTACTACTACTACAAGAACAACCACTACTAAACTACTACTTCTACTACTACAAGAACAACCACTATTACTACTACAAGAACAAAGACCACTACTACTACTACTACTACAAGCACTACCACTTACTACTGCAAGAACAACCACTACTACTACTACCTTTACAAGAACAACCACTACTACTACTACAAGATCAACCACTACTACTACTACTACTACTTCAAGAACAACCACTACAACTACTACTACTACTACAAGTGCAACCACTACTACTACAAGAACAACCACTACTACTACTAGTACTATTACAAGAACAACCACTACTACTACTACAATAACAACCACTACTACTACAAGAAGAACTTCCACTACTACTACTTCTAATATTACAAGAACAACCACTACTACTACTACAAGAAAAACCACTACCACTACTACTACTACTACTATTACAAGAACAACCACTACTACTACTACAATAACAACCACTACTACTACAACAAGAACCACCACTACTACTACTTCTAATATTACAAGAACAACCACTACTACTACTACAAGAACAACCACTACTACTACTTCAAGAACAACCACTACAACTACCACTACTACTACTACAAGTACACCAATACTACTACAAAAACAACCACTTCTACTACTACTACTACTACAAGAACAACCACTACAACTACTACTACTACTACAAGTACACCAATACTACTACAAGAACAACCACTACTACTACTTCAAGAACAACCACTACAACTACCACTACTACTACTACAAGTACACCAATATTAACTACAAGAACAACCACTACTACTACTACCATTACAAGAACAACCACTACTACTACTACAAGAACAACCACTACTACTACTACTACTACTAGTTCAAGAACAACCACTACAACTACTACTACTACTAAAAGTGCAACCACTACTACTACAAGAACAACCACTACTACTACTACTACTATTCCAAGAACAACCACTACTACTACTACAATAACAACCACTACTACTACAACAACAACAACCACTACTACTACTACAAGAACAACCTCTACTACTACTACTACAAGAACAACCAGTACTAATACTACAAGAACAACCACTACTACTACTACAAAAACATCCCCTACTACTACTACAAGAACAACCAGTTCAACTACCACTTATACTACTACAAGAAGAACCATTACTACTACTACTACTACTACTACTACAAGAGCAACCACTACTACTACTACAAGAACAACCTCTACTACTACTACAAGAACAACCACTACTAATACTACAAGAACAACCACTACTACTACTACAAAAACATCCCCTACTACTACTACAAGAACAACCAGTACAACTACCACTCATACTACTACAAGAAGAACCATTACTACTACTACTACTACTACAAGAGCAACCACTACTACTACTACAAGAACAACCTCTACTACTACTACTACAAGAACAACCACTACTAATACTACAAGAACAACCACTACTACTACAAGAACAACCACTACAACTTCCACTACTACTACTACAAGAAGAACCAGCACTACTACTACTACTACAAATACTACTACAACAACAACCACTACTACTACTACAAGAACAACCACTACTGCTACTACTACTATTAGAAGAAAAACCACTACTACTACTAGTACTACAACTATTACAAGAACAACCACTACTACTTCTACAAGAACAACCAGGACCACTACTACTACTACTACAAGAACAACCACTACTACTACTACAAGAACAACCACTACAACAACTACTACTACTACTACAAGTACAACCACTACTAATACAAGAACAACCACTACTACTAGTACTACTATTACAAGAGCAACCACTACTACTACTACAAGAACAACCTCTTCTGCTACTACTACTACCACAAGAACAAGCACTACTACTACTACAAGAACAACCACTACTAAACTACTACTTCTACTACTACAAGAAAAACCACTATTACTACTACAAGAACAAAGACCACTACTACTACTACTACAAGTACTACCACTTACTACTGCAAGAACAACCACTACTACTACTACCATTACAAGAACAACCACTAATACTACTACAAGATCAACCACTACTACTACTACTACTACTTCAAGAACAACCACTACAACTACTACAAGTGCAACCACTACTACTACAAGAACAACCACTACTACTACTAGTACTATTACAAGAACAACCACTACTACTACTACAATAACAACCACTACTACTACAACAAGAACTTCCACTACTACTACTTCTAATATTACAAGAACAACCACTACTACTACTACAAGAAAAACCACTACCACTACTACTACTACTACTATTACAAGAACAACCACTACTACTACTACAATAACAACCACTACTACTACAACAAGAACCACCACTACTACTACTTCTAATATTACAAGAACAACCACTACTACTACTACAAGAACAACCACTACTACTACTACTACTACTACTTCAAGAACAACCACTACAACTACTACTACTACTAAAAGTGCAACCACTACTACTACAAGAACAACCACTACTACTACTGCTATTCCAAGAACAACCACTACTACTACTACAATAACAACCACTACTACTACAACAACAACAACCACTACTACTACTACAAGAACAACCACTACTAAACTACTACTTCTACTACTACAAGAACAACCACTATTACTACTACAAGAACAAAGACCACTACTACTACTATTACTACAAGTACTACCACTTACTACTGCAAGAACAACCACTACTACTACTACCATTACAAGAACAACCACTACTACTACTACAAGATCAACCACTACTACTACTACTACTACTTCAAGAACAACCACTACAACTACTACTACTACTACAAGTGCAACCACTACTACTACAAGAACAACCACTACTACTACTAGTACTATTACAAGAACAACCACTACTACTACTACAATAACAACCACTACTACTACAACAAGAACCACCACTACTACTACTTCTAATATTACAAGAACAACCACTACTACTACTACAAGAAAAACCACTACCACTACTACTACTACTATTACAAGAACAACCACTACTACTACTACAATAACAACCACTACTACTACAACAAGAACCACCACTACTACTACTTCTAATATTACAAGAACAACCACTACTACTACTACAAGAGCAACCACTACTACTACTACAAGAACAACCTCTTCTGCTACTACTACTACCACAAGAACAAGCACTACTACTACTACAAGAACAACCACTACTAAACTACTACTTCTACTACTACAAGAACAACCACTATTACTACTACAAGAACAAAGACCACTACTACTACTACTACTACAAGCACTACCACTTACTACTGCAAGAACAACCACTACTACTACTACCTTTACAAGAACAACCACTACTACTACTACAAGATCAACCACTACTACTACTACTACTACTTCAAGAACAACCACTACAACTACTACTACTACTACAAGTGCAACCACTACTACTACAAGAACAACCACTACTACTACTAGTAC
Organism: Alligator mississippiensis; assembly: GCF_030867095.1. Classification (NCBI taxonomy): domain Eukaryota; kingdom Metazoa; phylum Chordata; order Crocodylia; family Alligatoridae; genus Alligator; species Alligator mississippiensis. The sequence goes on along the minus strand of NW_026775303.1, from coordinate 106,285 downwards.
TATTACAAGAACAACCACTACTACTACTACAATAACAACCACTACTACTACAAGAAGAACTTCCACTACTACTACTTCTAATATTACAAGAACAACCACTACTACTACTACAAGAAAAACCACTACCACTACTACTACTACTACTATTACAAGAACAACCACTACTACTACTACAATAACAACCACTACTACTACAACAAGAACCACCACTACTACTACTTCTAATATTACAAGAACAACCACTACTACTACTACAAGAACAACCACTACTACTACTTCAAGAACAACCACTACAACTACCACTACTACTACTACAAGTACACCAATACTACTACAAAAACAACCACTTCTACTACTACTACTACTACAAGAACAACCACTACAACTACTACTACTACTACAAGTACACCAATACTACTACAAGAACAACCACTACTACTACTTCAAGAACAACCACTACAACTACCACTACTACTACTACAAGTACACCAATATTAACTACAAGAACAACCACTACTACTACTACCATTACAAGAACAACCACTACTACTACTACAAGAACAACCACTACTACTACTACTACTACTAGTTCAAGAACAACCACTACAACTACTACTACTACTAAAAGTGCAACCACTACTACTACAAGAACAACCACTACTACTACTACTACTATTCCAAGAACAACCACTACTACTACTACAATAACAACCACTACTACTACAACAACAACAACCACTACTACTACTACAAGAACAACCTCTACTACTACTACTACAAGAACAACCAGTACTAATACTACAAGAACAACCACTACTACTACTACAAAAACATCCCCTACTACTACTACAAGAACAACCAGTTCAACTACCACTTATACTACTACAAGAAGAACCATTACTACTACTACTACTACTACTACTACAAGAGCAACCACTACTACTACTACAAGAACAACCTCTACTACTACTACAAGAACAACCACTACTAATACTACAAGAACAACCACTACTACTACTACAAAAACATCCCCTACTACTACTACAAGAACAACCAGTACAACTACCACTCATACTACTACAAGAAGAACCATTACTACTACTACTACTACTACAAGAGCAACCACTACTACTACTACAAGAACAACCTCTACTACTACTACTACAAGAACAACCACTACTAATACTACAAGAACAACCACGACTACTACAAGAACAACCACTACAACTTCCACTACTACTACTACAAGAAGAACCAGCACTACTACTACTACTACAAATACTACTACAACAACAACCACTACTACTACTACAAGAACAACCACTACTGCTACTACTACTATTACAAGAAAAACCACTACTACTACTAGTACTACAACTATTACAAGAACAACCACTACTACTTCTACAAGAACAACCAGGACCACTACTACTACTACTACAAGAACAACCACTACTACTACTACAAGAACAACCACTACAACAACTACTACTACTACTACAAGTACAACCACTACTAATACAAGAACAACCACTACTACTAGTACTACTATTACAAGAGCAACCACTACTACTACTACAAGAACAACCTCTTCTGCTACTACTACTACCACAAGAACAAGCACTACTACTACTACAAGAACAACCACTACTAAACTACTACTTCTACTACTACAAGAAAAACCACTATTACTACTACAAGAACAAAGACCACTACTACTACTACTACAAGTACTACCACTTACTACTGCAAGAACAACCACTACTACTACTACCATTACAAGAACAACCACTAATACTACTACAAGATCAACCACTACTACTACTACTACTACTTCAAGAACAACCACTACAACTACTACAAGTGCAACCACTACTACTACAAGAACAACCACTACTACTACTAGTACTATTACAAGAACAACCACTACTACTACTACAATAACAACCACTACTACTACAACAAGAACTTCCACTACTACTACTTCTAATATTACAAGAACAACCACTACTACTACTACAAGAAAAACCACTACCACTACTACTACTACTACTATTACAAGAACAACCACTACTACTACTACAATAACAACCACTACTACTACAACAAGAACCACCACTACTACTACTTCTAATATTACAAGAACAACCACTACTACTACTACAAGAACAACCACTACTACTACTACTACTACTACTTCAAGAACAACCACTACAACTACTACTACTACTAAAAGTGCAACCACTACTACTACAAGAACAACCACTACTACTACTGCTATTCCAAGAACAACCACTACTACTACTACAATAACAACCACTACTACTACAACAACAACAACCACTACTACTACTACAAGAACAACCACTACTAAACTACTACTTCTACTACTACAAGAACAACCACTATTACTACTACAAGAACAAAGACCACTACTACTACTATTACTACAAGTACTACCACTTACTACTGCAAGAACAACCACTACTACTACTACCATTACAAGAACAACCACTACTACTACTACAAGATCAACCACTACTACTACTACTACTACTTCAAGAACAACCACTACAACTACTACTACTACTACAAGTGCAACCGCTACTACTACAAGAACAACCACTACTACTACTAGTACTATTACAAGAACAACCACTACTACTACTACAATAACAACCACTACTACTACAACAAGAACCACCACTACTACTACTTCTAATATTACAAGAACAACCACTACTACTACTACAAGAAAAACCACTACCACTACTACTACTACTATTACAAGAACAACCACTACTACTACTACAATAACAACCACTACTACTACAACAAGAACCACCACTACTACTACTTCTAATATTACAAGAACAACCACTACTACTACTACAAGAACAACCACTACTACTACTTCAAGAACAACCACTACAACTACCACTACTACTACTACAAGTACACCAATACTACTACAAAAACAACCACTTCTACTACTACTACTACTACTACTACAAGAACAACCACTACAACTACTACTACTACTACAAGTACACCAATACTACTACAAGAACAACCACTACTACTACTTCAAGAACAACCACTACAACTACCACTACTACTACTACAAGTACACCAATATTAACTACAAGAACAACCACTACTACTACTACCATTACAAGAACAACCACTACTACTACTACAAGAACAACCACTACTACTACTACTACTATTCCAAGAACAACCACTACTACTACTACAATAACAACCACTACTACTACAACAACAACAACCACTACTACTACTACAAGAACAACCTCTACTACTACTACTACAAGAACAACCAGTACTAATACTACAAGAACAACCACTACTACTACTACAAAAACATCCCCTACTACTACTACAAGAACTACCAGTACAACTACCACTTATAATACTACAAGAAGAACCATTACTACTACTACTACTACTACAAGAGCAACCACTACTACAACTACAAGAACAACCTCTACTACTACTACTACAAGAACAACCACTACTAATACTACAAGAACAACCACTACCACTACTACAAAAACATCCCCTACTACTACTACAAGAACAACCAGTACAACTACCACTCATACTACTACAAGAAGAACCATTACTACTACTACTACTACTACTACTACTACAAGAGCAACCACTACTACTACTACAAGAACAACCTCTACTACTACTACTACAAGAACAACCACTACTAATACTACAAGAACAACCACTACTACTACAAGAACAACCACTACAACTTCCACTACTACTACTACAAGAAGAACCATCACTACTACTACTACTACAAATACTACTACAACAACAACCACTACTACTACTACAAGAACAACCACTACTGCTACTACTACTATTAAAAGAAAAACCACTACTACTACTAGTACTACAACAATTACAAGAACAACCACTACTACTTCTACAAGAACAACCAGGACCACTACTACTACTACTACAAGAACAACCACTACTACTACTACAAGAACAACCACTACAACAACTACTACTACTACTACAAGTACAACCACTACTAATACAAAAACAACCACTACTACTAGTACTACTATTACAAGAGCAACCACTACTACTACTACAAGAACAACCTCTTCTGCTACTACTACTACCACAAGAACAAGCACTACTACTACTACAAGAACAACCACTACTAAACTACTACTTCTACTACTACAAGACCAACCACTATTACTACTACAAGAACAAAGACCACTACTACTACTTCTACTACAAGTACTACCACTTACTACTGCAAGAACAACCACTACTACTACTACCTTTACAAGAACAACCACTACTACTACTACAAGATCAACCACTACTACTACTACTACTTCAAGAACAACCACTACAACTACTACTACTACTACAAGTGCAACCACTACTACTACAAGAACAACCACTACTACTACTAGTACTATTACAAGAACAACCACTACTACTACTACAATAACAACCACTACTAGTACAAGAAGAACTTCCACTACTACTACTTCTAATATTACAAGAACAACCACTACTACTACTACAAGAAAACCACTACCACTACTACTACTACTACTATTACAAGAACAACCACTACTACTACTACAATAACAACCACTACTACTACAACAAGAACCACCACTACTACTACTTCTAATATTACAAGAACAACCACTACTACTACTACAAGAACAACCACTACTACTACTTCAAGAACAACCACTACAACTACCACTACTACTACTACAAGTACACCAATACTACTACAAAAACAACCACTTCTACTACTACTACTACTACAAGAACAACCACTACAACTACTACTACTACTACAAGTACACCAATACTACTACAAGAACAACCACTACTACTACTTCAAGAACAACCACTACAACTACCACTACTACTACTACAAGTACACCAATATTAACTACAAGAACAACCACTACTACTACTACCATTACAAGAACAACCACTACTACTACTACAAGAACAACCACTACTACTACTACTACTAGTTCAAGAACAACCACTACTAATACTACAAGAACAACCACTACTACTACTACAAAAACATCCCCTACTACTACTACAAGAACAACCAGTACAACTACCACTCATATTACTACAAGAAGAACCATTACTACTACTACTACTACTACTACTACTACTACTACTACTACTACTACTACTACAAGAGCAACCACTACTACTACTACAAGAACAACCTATACTACTACTACTACAAGAACAACCACTACTAATACTACAAGAACAACCACTACTACTACAAGAACAACCACTACAACTTCCACTACTACTACTACAAGAAGAACCATTACTACTACTACTACTACAAATACTACTACAACAACAACCACTACTACTACTACAAGAACAACCACTACTGCTACTACTACTATTACAAGAAAAACCACTACTACTACTAGTACTACAACTATTACAAGAACAACCACTACTACTTCTACAAGAACAACCAGGACCACTACTACTACTACTAAAATAAAAACCACTACTACTACTACAAGAACAACCACTACAACAACTACTACTACTACTACAAGTACAACCACTACTAATACAAGAACAACCACTACTACTAGTACTACTATTACAAGAGCAACCACTACTACTACTACAAGAACAACCTCTTCTGCTACTCCTAAAACCACAAGAACAAGCACTACTACTACTACAAGAACAACCACTACTAAACTACTACTTCTACTACTACAAGAACAACCACTATTACTACTACAAGAACAAAGACCACTACTACTACTACTACAAGCACTACCACTTACTACTGCAAGAACAACCACTACTACTACTACCATTACAAGAACAACCACTACTACTACTACAAGATCAACCACTACTACTACTACTACTACGTCAAGAACAACCACTACAACTACTACTACTACTACAAGTGCAACCACTACTACTACAAGAACAACCACTACTACTACTAGTACTATTACAAGAACAACCACTACTACTACTACAATAACAACCACTACTACTACAAGAAGAACTTCCACTACTACTACTTCTAATATTACAAGAACAACCACTACTACTACTACAAGAAAAACCACTACCACTACTACTACTACTACTATTACAAGAACAACCACTACTACTACTACAATAACAACCACTACTACTACAACAAGAACCACCACTACGACTACTTCTAATATTACAAGAACAACCACTACTACTACTACAAGAACAACCACTACTGCTACTTCAAGAACAACCACTACAACTACCACTACTACTACTACAAGTACACCAATACTACTACAAAAACAACCACTTCTACTACTACTACTACTACAAGAACAACCACTACAACTACTACTACTACTACAAGTACACCAATACTACTACAAGAACAACCACTACTACTACTTCAAGAACAACCACTACAACTACCACTACTACTACTACAAGTACACCAATATTAACTACAAGAACAACCACTACTACTACTACCATTACAAGAACAACCACTACTACTACTACAAGAACAACCACTACTACTACTACTACTACTAGTTCAAGAACAACCACTACAACTACTACTACTACAAAAAGTGCAACCACTACTACTACAAGAACAACCACTACTCCTACTACTACTATTCCAAGAACAACCACTACTACTACTACAATAACAACCACTACTCCTACAACAACAACAACCACTACTACTACTACAAGAACAACCTCTACTACTACTACTACAAGAACAACCAGTACTAATACTACAAGAACAACCACTACTACTACTACAAAAACATCCCCTACTACTACTACAAGAACAACCAGTACAACTACCACTTATACTACTACAAGAAGAACCATTACTACTACTACTACTACTACTACAAGAGCAACCACTACTACTACTACAAGAACAACCTCTACTACTACTACTACAAGAACAACCACTACTAATACTACAAGAACAACCACTACTACTACAAGAACAACCACTACAACTTCCACTACTACTACTACAAGAAGAACCAGCACTACTACTACTACTACAAATACTACTACAACAACAACCACTACTACTACTACAAGAACAACCACTACTGCTACTACTACTATTACAAGAAAAACCACTACTACTACTAGTACTACAACTATTACAAGAACAACCACTACTACTTCTACAAGAACAACCAGGACCACTACTACTACTATTACAAGAACAACCACTATTACTACTACAAGAACAACCACTACAACAACTACTATTACTACTACAAGTACAACCACTACTAATACAAGAACAACCACTACTACTAGTACTACTATTACAAGAGCAACCACTACTACTACTACAAGAACAACCTCTTCTGCTACTACTACTACCACAAGAACAAGCACTACTACTACTACAAGAACAACCACTACTAAACTACTACTTCTACTACTACAAGAACAACCACTATTACTACTACAAGAACAAAGACCACTAATACTACTACTACTGCAAGTACTACCACTTACTACTGCAAGAACAACCACTACTACTACTACCATTACAAGAACAACCACTACTACTACTACAAGATCAACCACTACTACTTCAAGAACAACCACTACAACTACTACAAGTGCAACCACTACTACTACAAGAACAACCACTACTACTACTAGTACTATTACAAGAACAACCACTACTACTACTACAATAACAACCACTACTACTACAACAAGAACTTCCACTACTACTACTTCTAATATTACAAGAACAACCACTACTACTACTACAAGAAAAACCACTACCACTACTACTACTACTACTATTACAAGAACAACCACTACTACTACTACAATAACAACCACTACTACTACAACAAGAACCACCACTACTACTACTTCTAATATTACAAGAACAACCACTACTACTACTACAAGAACAACCACTACTACTACTACTACTACTACTTCAAGAACAACCACTACAACTACTACTACTACTAAAAGTGCAACCACTACTACTACAAGAACAACCACTACTACTACTGCTATTCCAAGAACAACCACTACTACTACTACAATAACAACCACTACTACTACAACAACAACAACCACTACTACTACTACAAGAACAACCACTACTAAACTACTACTTCTACTACTACAAGAACAACCACTATTACTACTACAAGAACAAAGACCACTACTACTACTATTACTACAAGTACTACCACTTACTACTGCAAGAACAACCACTACTACTACTACCATTACAAGAACAACCACTACTACTACTACAAGATCAACCACTACTACTACTACTACTACTTCAAGAACAACCACTACAACTACTACTACTACTACAAGTGCAACCACTACTACTACAAGAACAACCACTACTACTACTAGTACTATTACAAGAACAACCACTACTACTACTACAATAACAACCACTACTACTACAACAAGAACCACCACTACTACTACTTCTAATATTACAAGAACAACCACTACTACTACTACAAGAAAAACCACTACCACTACTACTACTACTATTACAAGAACAACCACTACTACTACTACAATAACAACCACTACTACTACAACAAGAACCACCACTACTACTACTTCTAATATTACAAGAACAACCACTACTACTACTACAAGAACAACCACTACTACTACTTCAAGAACAACCACTACAACTACCACTACTACTACTACAAGTACACCAATACTACTACAAAAACAACCACTTCTACTACTACTACTACTACTACTACAAGAACAACCACTACAACTACTACTACTACTACAAGTACACCAATACTACTACAAGAACAACCACTACTACTACTTCAAGAACAACCACTACAACTACCACTACTACTACTACAAGTACACCAATATTAACTACAAGAACAACCACTACTACTACTACCATTACAAGAACAACCACTACTACTACTACAAGAACAACCACTACTACTACTACTACTATTCCAAGAACAACCACTACTACTACTACAATAACAACCACTACTACTACAACAACAACAACCACTACTACTACTACAAGAACAACCTCTACTACTACTACTACAAGAACAACCAGTACTAATACTACAAGAACAACCACTACTACTACTACAAAAACATCCCCTACTACTACTACAAGAACTACCAGTACAACTACCACTTATAATACTACAAGAAGAACCATTACTACTACTACTACTACTACAAGAGCAACCACTACTACTACTACAAGAACAACCTCTACTACTACTACTACAAGAACAACCACTACTAATACTACAAGAACAACCACTACCACTACTACAAAAACATCCCCTACTACTACTACAAGAACAACCAGTACAACTACCACTCATACTACTACAAGAAGAACCATTACTACTACTACTACTACTACTACTACTACTACAAGAGCAACCACTACTACTACTACAAGAACAACCTCTACTACTACTACTACAAGAACAACCACTACTAATACTACAAGAACAACCACTACTACTACAAGAACAACCACTACAACTTCCACTACTACTACTACAAGAAGAACCATCACTACTACTACTACTACAAATACTACTACAACAACAACCACTACTACTACTACAAGAACAACCACTACTGCTACTACTACTATTAAAAGAAAAACCACTACTACTACTAGTACTACAACAATTACAAGAACAACCACTACTACTTCTACAAGAACAACCAGGACCACTACTACTACTACTACAAGAACAACCACTACTACTACTACAAGAACAACCACTACAACAACTACTACTACTACTACAAGTACAACCACTACTAATACAAAAACAACCACTACTACTAGTACTACTATTACAAGAGCAACCACTACTACTACTACAAGAACAACCTCTTCTGCTACTACTACTACCACAAGAACAAGCACTACTACTACTACAAGAACAACCACTACTAAACTACTACTTCTACTACTACAAGACCAACCACTATTACTACTACAAGAACAAAGACCACTACTACTACTTCTACTACAAGTACTACCACTTACTACTGCAAGAACAACCACTACTACTACTACCTTTACAAGAACAACCACTACTACTACTACAAGATCAACCACTACTACTACTACTTCAAGAACAACCACTACAACTACTACTACTACTACAAGTGCAACCACTACTACTACAAGAACAACCACTACTACTACTAGTACTATTACAAGAACAACCACTACTACTACTACAATAACAACCACTACTAGTACAAGAAGAACTTCCACTACTACTACTTCTAATATTACAAGAACAACCACTACTGCTACTACAAGAAAACCACTACCACTACTACTACTACTACTATTACAAGAACAACCACTACTACTACTACAATAACAACCACTACTACTACAACAAGAACCACCACTACTACTACTTCTAATATTACAAGAACAACCACTACTACTACTACAAGAACAACCACTACTACTACTTCAAGAACAACCACTACAACTACCACTACTACTACTACAAGTACACCAATACTACTACAAAAACAACCACTTCTACTACTACTACTACTACAAGAACAACCACTACAACTACTACTACTACTACAAGTACACCAATACTACTACAAGAACAACCACTACTACTACTTCAAGAACAACCACTACAACTACCACTACTACTACTACAAGTACACCAATATTAACTACAAGAACAACCACTACTACTACTACCATTACAAGAACAACCACTACTACTACTACAAGAACAACCACTACTACTACTACTACTAGTTCAAGAACAACCACTACTAATACTACAAGAACAACCACTACTACTACTACAAAAACATCCCCTACTACTACTACAAGAACAACCAGTACAACTACCACTCATATTACTACAAGAAGAACCATTACTACTACTACTACTACTACTACTACTACTACTACTACTACTACTACTACAAGAGCAACCACTACTACTACTACAAGAACAACCTATACTACTACTACTACAAGAACAACCACTACTAATACTACAAGAACAACCACTACTACTACAAGAACAACCACTACAACTTCCACTACTACTACTACAAGAAGAACCATTACTACTACTACTACTACAAATACTACTACAACAACAACCACTACTACTACTACAAGAACAACCACTACTGCTACTACTACTATTACAAGAAAAACCACTACTACTACTAGTACTACAACTATTACAAGAACAACCACTACTACTTCTACAAGAACAACCAGGACCACTACTACTACTACTAAAATAAAAACCACTACTACTACTACAAGAACAACCACTACAACAACTACTACTACTACTACAAGTACAACCACTACTAATACAAGAACAACCACTACTACTAGTACTACTATTACAAGAGCAACCACTACTACTACTACAAGAACAACCTCTTCTGCTACTCCTAAAACCACAAGAACAAGCACTACTACTACTACAAGAACAACCACTACTAAACTACTACTTCTACTACTACAAGAACAACCACTATTACTACTACAAGAACAAAGACCACTACTACTACTACTACAAGCACTACCACTTACTACTGCAAGAACAACCACTACTACTACTACCATTACAAGAACAACCACTACTACTACTACAAGATCAACCACTACTACTACTACTACTACGTCAAGAACAACCACTACAACTACTACTACTACTACAAGTGCAACCACTACTACTACAAGAACAACCACTACTACTACTAGTACTATTACAAGAACAACCACTACTACTACTACAATAACAACCACTACTACTACAAGAAGAACTTCCACTACTACTACTTCTAATATTACAAGAACAACCACTACTACTACTACAAGAAAAACCACTACCACTACTACTACTACTACTATTACAAGAACAACCACTACTACTACTACAATAACAACCACTACTACTACAACAAGAACCACCACTACGACTACTTCTAATATTACAAGAACAACCACTACTACTACTACAAGAACAACCACTACTGCTACTTCAAGAACAACCACTACAACTACCACTACTACTACTACAAGTACACCAATACTACTACAAAAACAACCACTTCTACTACTACTACTACTACAAGAACAACCACTACAACTACTACTACTACTACAAGTACACCAATACTACTACAAGAACAACCACTACTACTACTTCAAGAACAACCACTACAACTACCACTACTACTACTACAAGTACACCAATATTAACTACAAGAACAACCACTACTACTACTACCATTACAAGAACAACCACTACTACTACTACAAGAACAACCACTACTACTACTACTACTACTAGTTCAAGAACAACCACTACAACTACTACTACTACAAAAAGTGCAACCACTACTACTACAAGAACAACCACTACTCCTACTACTACTATTCCAAGAACAACCACTACTACTACTACAATAACAACCACTACTCCTACAACAACAACAACCACTACTACTACTACAAGAACAACCTCTACTACTACTACTACAAGAACAACCAGTACTAATACTACAAGAACAACCACTACTACTACTACAAAAACATCCCCTACTACTACTACAAGAACAACCAGTACAACTACCACTTATACTACTACAAGAAGAACCATTACTACTACTACTACTACTACTACAAGAGCAACCACTACTACTACTACAAGAACAACCTCTACTACTACTACTACAAGAACAACCACTACTAATACTACAAGAACAACCACTACTACTACAAGAACAACCACTACAACTTCCACTACTACTACTACAAGAAGAACCAGCACTACTACTACTACTACAAATACTACTACAACAACAACCACTACTACTACTACAAGAACAACCACTACTGCTACTACTACTATTACAAGAAAAACCACTACTACTACTAGTACTACAACTATTACAAGAACAACCACTACTACTTCTACAAGAACAACCAGGACCACTACTACTACTATTACAAGAACAACCACTATTACTACTACAAGAACAACCACTACAACAACTACTATTACTACTACAAGTACAACCACTACTAATACAAGAACAACCACTACTACTAGTACTACTATTACAAGAGCAACCACTACTACTACTACAAGAACAACCTCTTCTGCTACTACTACTACCACAAGAACAAGCACTACTACTACTACAAGAACAACCACTACTAAACTACTACTTCTACTACTACAAGAACAACCACTATTACTACTACAAGAACAAAGACCACTAATACTACTACTACTGCAAGTACTACCACTTACTACTGCAAGAACAACCACTACTACTACTACCATTACAAGAACAACCACTACTACTACTACAAGATCAACCACTACTACTTCAAGAACAACCACTACAACTACTACAAGTGCAACCACTACTACTACAAGAACAACCACTACTACTACTAGTACTATTACAAGAACAACCACTACTACTACTACAATAACAACCACTACTACTACAACAAGAACTTCCACTACTACTACTTCTAATATTACAAGAACAACCACTACTACTACTACAAGAAAAACCACTACCACTACTACTACTACTACTATTACAAGAACAACCACTACTACTACTACAATAACAACCACTACTACTACAACAAGAACCACCACTACTACTACTTCTAATATTACAAGAACAACCACTACTACTACTACAAGAACAACCACTACTACTACTACTACTACTACTTCAAGAACAACCACTACAACTACTACTACTACTAAAAGTGCAACCACTACTACTACAAGAACAACCACTACTACTACTGCTATTCCAAGAACAACCACTACTACTACTACAATAACAACCACTACTACTACAACAACAACAACCACTACTACTACTACAAGAACAACCACTACTAAACTACTACTTCTACTACTACAAGAACAACCACTATTACTACTACAAGAACAAAGACCACTACTACTACTATTACTACAAGTACTACCACTTACTACTGCAAGAACAACCACTACTACTACTACCATTACAAGAACAACCACTACTACTACTACAAGATCAACCACTACTACTACTACTACTACTTCAAGAACAACCACTACAACTACTACTACTACTACAAGTGCAACCACTACTACTACAAGAACAACCACTACTACTACTAGTACTATTACAAGAACAACCACTACTACTACTACAATAACAACCACTACTACTACAACAAGAACCACCACTACTACTACTTCTAATATTACAAGAACAACCACTACTACTACTACAAGAAAAACCACTACCACTACTACTACTACTATTACAAGAACAACCACTACTACTACTACAATAACAACCACTACTACTACAACAAGAACCACCACTACTACTACTTCTAATATTACAAGAACAACCACTACTACTACTACAAGAACAACCACTACTACTACTTCAAGAACAACCACTACAACTACCACTACTACTACTACAAGTACACCAATACTACTACAAAAACAACCACTTCTACTACTACTACTACTACTACTACAAGAACAACCACTACAACTACTACTACTACTACAAGTACACCAATACTACTACAAGAACAACCACTACTACTACTTCAAGAACAACCACTACAACTACCACTACTACTACTACAAGTACACCAATATTAACTACAAGAACAACCACTACTACTACTACCATTACAAGAACAACCACTACTACTACTACAAGAACAACCACTACTACTACTACTACTATTCCAAGAACAACCACTACTACTACTACAATAACAACCACTACTACTACAACAACAACAACCACTACTACTACTACAAGAACAACCTCTACTACTACTACTACAAGAACAACCAGTACTAATACTACAAGAACAACCACTACTACTACTACAAAAACATCCCCTACTACTACTACAAGAACTACCAGTACAACTACCACTTATAATACTACAAGAAGAACCATTACTACTACTACTACTACTACAAGAGCAACCACTACTACTACTACAAGAACAACCTCTACTACTACTACTACAAGAACAACCACTACTAATACTACAAGAACAACCACTACCACTACTACAAAAACATCCCCTACTACTACTACAAGAACAACCAGTACAACTACCACTCATACTACTACAAGAAGAACCATTACTACTACTACTACTACTACTACTACTACTACAAGAGCAACCACTACTACTACTACAAGAACAACCTCTACTACTACTACTACAAGAACAACCACTACTAATACTACAAGAACAACCACTACTACTACAAGAACAACCACTACAACTTCCACTACTACTACTACAAGAAGAACCATCACTACTACTACTACTACAAATACTACTACAACAACAACCACTACTACTACTACAAGAACAACCACTACTGCTACTACTACTATTAAAAGAAAAACCACTACTACTACTAGTACTACAACAATTACAAGAACAACCACTACTACTTCTACAAGAACAACCAGGACCACTACTACTACTACTACAAGAACAACCACTACTACTACTACAAGAACAACCACTACAACAACTACTACTACTACTACAAGTACAACCACTACTAATACAAAAACAACCACTACTACTAGTACTACTATTACAAGAGCAACCACTACTACTACTACAAGAACAACCTCTTCTGCTACTACTACTACCACAAGAACAAGCACTACTACTACTACAAGAACAACCACTACTAAACTACTACTTCTACTACTACAAGACCAACCACTATTACTACTACAAGAACAAAGACCACTACTACTACTTCTACTACAAGTACTACCACTTACTACTGCAAGAACAACCACTACTACTACTACCTTTACAAGAACAACCACTACTACTACTACAAGATCAACCACTACTACTACTACTTCAAGAACAACCACTACAACTACTACTACTACTACAAGTGCAACCACTACTACTACAAGAACAACCACTACTACTACTAGTACTATTACAAGAACAACCACTACTACTACTACAATAACAACCACTACTAGTACAAGAAGAACTTCCACTACTACTACTTCTAATATTACAAGAACAACCACTACTGCTACTACAAGAAAACCACTACCACTACTACTACTACTACTATTACAAGAACAACCACTACTACTACTACAATAACAACCACTACTACTACAACAAGAACCACCACTACTACTACTTCTAATATTACAAGAACAACCACTACTACTACTACAAGAACAACCACTACTACTACTTCAAGAACAACCACTACAACTACCACTACTACTACTACAAGTACACCAATACTACTACAAAAACAACCACTTCTACTACTACTACTACTACAAGAACAACCACTACAACTACTACTACTACTACAAGTACACCAATACTACTACAAGAACAACCACTACTACTACTTCAAGAACAACCACTACAACTACCACTACTACTACTACAAGTACACCAATATTAACTACAAGAACAACCACTACTACTACTACCATTACAAGAACAACCACTACTACTACTACAAGAACAACCACTACTACTACTACTACTAGTTCAAGAACAACCACTACTAATACTACAAGAACAACCACTACTACTACTACAAAAACATCCCCTACTACTACTACAAGAACAACCAGTACAACTACCACTCATATTACTACAAGAAGAACCATTACTACTACTACTACTACTACTACTACTACTACTACTACTACTACTACTACAAGAGCAACCACTACTACTACTACAAGAACAACCTATACTACTACTACTACAAGAACAACCACTACTAATACTACAAGAACAACCACTACTACTACAAGAACAACCACTACAACTTCCACTACTACTACTACAAGAAGAACCATTACTACTACTACTACTACAAATACTACTACAACAACAACCACTACTACTACTACAAGAACAACCACTACTGCTACTACTACTATTACAAGAAAAACCACTACTACTACTAGTACTACAACTATTACAAGAACAACCACTACTACTTCTACAAGAACAACCAGGACCACTACTACTACTACTAAAATAAAAACCACTACTACTACTACAAGAACAACCACTACAACAACTACTACTACTACTACAAGTACAACCACTACTAATACAAGAACAACCACTACTACTAGTACTACTATTACAAGAGCAACCACTACTACTACTACAAGAACAACCTCTTCTGCTACTCCTAAAACCACAAGAACAAGCACTACTACTACTACAAGAACAACCACTACTAAACTACTACTTCTACTACTACAAGAACAACCACTATTACTACTACAAGAACAAAGACCACTACTACTACTACTACAAGCACTACCACTTACTACTGCAAGAACAACCACTACTACTACTACCATTACAAGAACAACCACTACTACTACTACAAGATCAACCACTACTACTACTACTACTACGTCAAGAACAACCACTACAACTACTACTACTACTACAAGTGCAACCACTACTACTACAAGAACAACCACTACTACTACTAGTACTATTACAAGAACAACCACTACTACTACTACAATAACAACCACTACTACTACAAGAAGAACTTCCACTACTACTACTTCTAATATTACAAGAACAACCACTACTACTACTACAAGAAAAACCACTACCACTACTACTACTACTACTATTACAAGAACAACCACTACTACTACTACAATAACAACCACTACTACTACAACAAGAACCACCACTACGACTACTTCTAATATTACAAGAACAACCACTACTACTACTACAAGAACAACCACTACTACTACTTCAAGAACAACCACTACAACTACCACTACTACTACTACAAGTACACCAATACTACTACAAAAACAACCACTTCTACTACTACTACTACTACAAGAACAACCACTACAACTACTACTACTACTACAAGTACACCAATACTACTACAAGAACAACCACTACTACTACTTCAAGAACAACCACTACAACTACCACTACTACTACTACAAGTACACCAATATTAACTACAAGAACAACCACTACTACTACTACCATTACAAGAACAACCACTACTACTACTACAAGAACAACCACTACTACTACTACTACTACTAGTTCAAGAACAACCACTACAACTACTACTACTACAAAAAGTGCAACCACTACTACTACAAGAACAACCACTACTCCTACTACTACTATTCCAAGAACAACCACTACTACTACTACAATAACAACCACTACTCCTACAACAACAACAACCACTACTACTACTACAAGAACAACCTCTACTACTACTACTACAAGAACAACCAGTACTAATACTACAAGAACAACCACTACTACTACTACAAAAACATCCCCTACTACTACTACAAGAACAACCAGTACAACTACCACTTATACTACTACAAGAAGAACCATTACTACTACTACTACTACTACTACAAGAGCAACCACTACTACTACTACAAGAACAACCTCTACTACTACTACTACAAGAACAACCACTACTAATACTACAAGAACAACCACTACTACTACAAGAACAACCACTACAACTTCCACTACTACTACTACAAGAAGAACCAGCACTACTACTACTACTACAAATACTACTACAACAACAACCACTACTACTACTACAAGAACAACCACTACTGCTACTACTACTATTACAAGAAAAACCACTACTACTACTAGTACTACAACTATTACAAGAACAACCACTACTACTTCTACAAGAACAACCAGGACCACTACTACTACTATTACAAGAACAACCACTACTACTACTACAAGAACAACCACTACAACAACTACTATTACTACTACAAGTACAACCACTACTAATACAAGAACAACCACTACTACTAGTACTACTATTACAAGAGCAACCACTACTACTACTACAAGAACAACCTCTTCTGCTACTACTACTACCACAAGAACAAGCACTACTACTACTACAAGAACAACCACTACTAAACTACTACTTCTACTACTACAAGAACAACCACTATTACTACTACAAGAACAAAGACCACTAATACTACTACTACTGCAAGTACTACCACTTACTACTGCAAGAACAACCACTACTACTACTACCATTACAAGAACAACCACTACTACTACTACAAGATCAACCACTACTACTTCAAGAACAACCACTACAACTACTACAAGTGCAACCACTACTACTACAAGAACAACCACTACTACTACTAGTACTATTACAAGAACAACCACTACTACTACTACAATAACAACCACTACTACTACAAGAAGAACTTCCACTACTACTACTTCTAATATTACAAGAACAACCACTACTACTACTACAAGAAAAACCACTACCACTACTACTACTACTACTATTACAAGAACAACCACTACTACTACTACAATAACAACCACTACTACTACAACAAGAACCACCACTACTACTACTTCTAATATTACAAGAACAACCACTACTACTACTACAAGAACAACCACTACTACTACTACTACTACTACTTCAAGAACAACCACTACAACTACTACTACTACTAAAAGTGCAACCACTACTACTACAAGAACAACCACTACTACTACTGCTATTCCAAGAACAACCACTACTACTACTACAATAACAACCACTACTACTACAACAACAACAACCACTACTACTACTACAAGAACAACCACTACTAAACTACTACTTCTACTACTACAAGAACAACCACTATTACTACTACAAGAACAAAGACCACTACTACTACTATTACTACAAGTACTACCACTTACTACTGCAAGAACAACCACTACTACTACTACCATTACAAGAACAACCACTACTACTACTACAAGATCAACCACTACTACTACTACTACTACTTCAAGAACAACCACTACAACTACTACTACTACTACAAGTGCAACCACTACTACTACAAGAACAACCACTACTACTACTAGTACTATTACAAGAACAACCACTACTACTACTACAATAACAACCACTACTACTACAACAAGAACCACCACTACTACTACTTCTAATATTACAAGAACAACCACTACTACTACTACAAGAACAACCACTACTACTACTTCAAGAACAACCACTACAACTACCACTACTACTACTACAAGTACACCAATACTACTACAAAAACAACCACTTCTACTACTACTACTACTACTACTACAAGAACAACCACTACAACTACTACTACTACTACAAGTACACCAATACTACTACAAGAACAACCACTACTACTACTTCAAGAACAACCACTACAACTACCACTACTACTACTACAAGTACACCAATATTAACTACAAGAACAACCACTACTACTACTACCATTACAAGAACAACCACTACTACTACTACAAGAACAACCACTACTACTACTACTACTATTCCAAGAACAACCACTACTACTACTACAATAACAACCACTACTACTACAACAACAACAACCACTACTACTACTACAAGAACAACCTCTACTACTACTACTACAAGAACAACCAGTACTAATACTACAAGAACAACCACTACTACTACTACAAAAACATCCCCTACTACTACTACAAGAACTACCAGTACAACTACCACTTATAATACTACAAGAAGAACCATTACTACTACTACTACTACAAGAGCAACCACTACTACTACTACAAGAACAACCTCTACTACTACTACTACAAGAACAACCACTACTAATACTACAAGAACAACCACTACCACTACTACAAAAACATCCCCTACTACTACTACAAGAACAACCAGTACAACTACCACTCATACTACTACAAGAAGAACCATTACTACTACTACTACTACTACTACTACTACAAGAGCAACCACTACTACTACTACAAGAACAACCTCTACTACTACTACTACAAGAACAACCACTACTAATACTACAAGAACAACCACTACTACTACAAGAACAACCACTACAACTTCCACTACTACTACTACAAGAAGAACCATCACTACTACTACTACTACAAATACTACTACAACAACAACCACTACTACTACTACAAGAACAACCACTACTGCTACTACTACTATTAAAAGAAAAACCACTACTACTACTAGTACTACAACAATTACAAGAACAACCACTACTACTTCTACAAGAACAACCAGGACCACTACTACTACTACTACAAGAACAACCACTACTACTACTACAAGAACAACCACTACAACAACTACTACTACTACTACAAGTACAACCACTACTAATACAAAAACAACCACTACTACTAGTACTACTATTACAAGAGCAACCACTACTACTACTACAAGAACAACCTCTTCTGCTACTACTACTACCACAAGAACAAGCACTACTACTACTACAAGAACAACCACTACTAAACTACTACTTCTACTACTACAAGACCAACCACTATTACTACTACAAGAACAAAGACCACTACTACTACTTCTACTACAAGTACTACCACTTACTACTGCAAGAACAACCACTACTACTACTACCTTTACAAGAACAACCACTACTACTACTACAAGATCAACCACTACTACTACTACTACTTCAAGAACAACCACTACAACTACTACTACTACTACAAGTGCAACCACTACTACTACAAGAACAACCACTACTACTACTAGTACTATTACAAGAACAACCACTACTACTACTACAATAACAACCACTACTAGTACAAGAAGAACTTCCACTACTACTACTTCTAATATTACAAGAACAACCACTACTACTACTACAAGAAAACCACTACCACTACTACTACTACTACTATTACAAGAACAACCACTACTACTACTACAATAACAACCACTACTACTACAACAAGAACCACCACTACTACTACTTCTAATATTACAAGAACAACCACTACTACTACTACAAGAACAACCACTACTACTACTTCAAGAACAACCACTACAACTACCACTACTACTACTACAAGTACACCAATACTACTACAAAAACAACCACTTCTACTACTACTACTACTACAAGAACAACCACTACAACTACTACTACTACTACAAGTACACCAATACTACTACAAGAACAACCACTACTACTACTTCAAGAACAACCACTACAACTACCACTACTACTACTACAAGTACACCAATATTAACTACAAGAACAACCACTACTACTACTACCATTACAAGAACAACCACTACTACTACTACAAGAACAACCACTACTACTACTACTACTAGTTCAAGAACAACCACTACTAATACTACAAGAACAACCACTACTACTACTACAAAAACATCCCCTACTACTACTACAAGAACAACCAGTACAACTACCACTCATATTACTACAAGAAGAACCATTACTACTACTACTACTACTACTACTACTACTACTACTACTACTACTACTACTACAAGAGCAACCACTACTACTACTACAAGAACAACCTATACTACTACTACTACAAGAACAACCACTACTAATACTACAAGAACAACCACTACTACTACAAGAACAACCACTACAACTTCCACTACTACTACTACAAGAAGAACCATTACTACTACTACTACTAGAAATACTACTACAACAACAACCACTACTACTACTACAAGAACAACCACTACTGCTACTACTACTATTACAAGAAAAACCACTACTACTACTAGTACTACAACTATTACAAGAACAACCACTACTACTTCTACAAGAACAACCAGGACCACTACTACTACTACTAAAATAAAAACCACTACTACTACTACAAGAACAACCACTACAACAACTACTACTACTACTACAAGTACAACCACTACTAATACAAGAACAACCACTACTACTAGTACTACTATTACAAGAGCAACCACTACTACTACTACAAGAACAACCTCTTCTGCTACTCCTAAAACCACAAGAACAAGCACTACTACTACTACAAGAACAACCACTACTAAACTACTACTTCTACTACTACAAGAACAACCACTATTACTACTACAAGAACAAAGACCACTACTACTACTACTACAAGCACTACCACTTACTACTGCAAGAACAACCACTACTACTACTACCATTACAAGAACAACCACTACTACTACTACAAGATCAACCACTACAACTACTACTACTACGTCAAGAACAACCACTACAACTACTACTACTACTACAAGTGCAACCACTACTACTACAAGAACAACCACTACTACTACTAGTACTATTACAAGAACAACCACTACTACTACTACAATAACAACCACTACTACTACAAGAAGAACTTCCACTACTACTACTTCTAATATTACAAGAACAACCACTACTACTACTACAAGAAAAACCACTACCACTACTACTACTACTACTATTACAAGAACAACCACTACTACTACTACAATAACAACCACTACTACTACAACAAGAACCACCACTACGACTACTTCTAATATTACAAGAACAACCACTACTACTACTACAAGAACAACCACTACTACTACTTCAAGAACAACCACTACAACTACCACTACTACTACTACAAGTACACCAATACTACTACAAAAACAACCACTTCTACTACTACTACTACTACAAGAACAACCACTACAACTACTACTACTACTACAAGTACACCAATACTACTACAAGAACAACCACTACTACTACTTCAAGAACAACCACTACAACTACCACTACTACTACTACAAGTACACCAATATTAACTACAAGAACAACCACTACTACTACTACCATTACAAGAACAACCACTACTACTACTACAAGAACAACCACTACTACTACTACTACTAGTTCAAGAACAACCACTACAACTACTACTACTACAAAAAGTGCAACCACTACTACTACAAGAACAACCACTACTCCTACTACTACTATTCCAAGAACAACCACTACTACTACTACAATAACAACCACTACTCCTACAACAACAACAACCACTACTACTACTACAAGAACAACCTCTACTACTACTACTACAAGAACAACCAGTACTAATACTACAAGAACAACCACTACTACTACTACAAAAACATCCCCTACTACTACTACAAGAACAACCAGTACAACTACCACTTATACTACTACAAGAAGAACCATTACTACTACTACTACTACTACTACAAGAGCAACCACTACTACTACTACAAGAACAACCTCTACTACTACTACTACAAGAACAACCACTACTAATACTACAAGAACAACCACTACTACTACAAGAACAACCACTACAACTTCCACTACTACTACTACAAGAAGAACCAGCACTACTACTACTACTACAAATACTACTACAACAACAACCACTACTACTACTACAAGAACAACCACTACTGCTACTACTACTATTACAAGAAAAACCACTACTACTACTAGTACTACAACTATTACAAGAACAACCACTACTACTTCTACAAGAACAACCAGGACCACTACTACTACTATTACAAGAACAACCACTACTACTACTACAAGAACAACCACTACAACAACTACTATTACTACTACAAGTACAACCACTACTAATACAAGAACAACCACTACTACTAGTACCACTATTACAAGAGCAACCACTACTACTACTACAAGAACAACCTCTTCTGCTACTACTACTACCACAAGAACAAGCACTACTACTACTACAAGAACAACCACTACTAAACTACTACTTCTACTACTACAAGAACAACCACTATTACTACTACAAGAACAAAGACCACTAATACTACTACTACTGCAAGTACTACCACTTACTACTGCAAGAACAACCACTACTACTACTACCATTACAAGAACAACCACTACTACTACTACAAGATCAACCACTACTACTTCAAGAACAACCACTACAACTACTACTACTACTACAAGTGCAACCACTACTACTACAAGAACAACCACTACTACTACTAGTACTATTACAAGAACAACCACCACTACTACTACAATAACAACCACTACTACTACAAGAAGAACTTCCACTACTACTACTTCTAATATTACAAGAACAACCACTACTACTACTACAAGAAAAACCACTACCACTACTACTACTACTACTATTACAAGAACAACCACTACTACTACTACAATAACAACCACTACTACTACTACTATTACAATACAACCACTACTAGTAATAGAACAACCACTACTACTACTACCATTACAAGAACAACCACTACTACTACTACAAGAACAACCACTACTACTACTACTACTTCAAGAACAACCACTACAACTACTACTACTACTAAAAGTGCCACCACTACTACTACAAGAACAACCACTACTACTACTACTACTATTGCAAGAACAACCACTACTACTACTACAATAACAACCACTACTACTACAACAAGAACCACCACTACTACTACTTCTAATATTACAAGAACAACCACTACTACTACTACAAGAAAACCCACTACTACTACTACTACAACTACTACTACAAGAACAACCACTACTACTACTACAAGAACAACCACTACAACTACCACTACTACTACTACAAGTACACCCATACTACTACAAGAACAACCACTTCTACTACTACTACTACTACAAGAACAACCACTACAACTACTACTACTACAAGTACACCAATACTGCTACAAGAACAACCACTACTATTACAACAAGAACCACCAGTACTACTACTAATATTACAAGAACAACCACTACTACTTCTACAAGAACAACCACTTCTACTACTACTACTACTACAAGAACAACCACTACTACTACTACTACTACTACTACTACTACTACTACTACTACAAGAAAAACCACTACAACTACTACTACTATTACTACTACTACTACTACAAGAACAACCACTACTACTACTACAAGAACAAAGACCACTACTACTACTACTATTACAATACAAACACTACTAGTAATAGAACAACCACTACTACTACTACCATTACAAGAACAACAACTACTACTACTACAAGAACAACCACTACTACTACTACTACTTCAAGAACAACCACTACAACTACTACTACTACTAAAAGTGCCACCACTACTACTACAAGAACAACCCCTACTACTACTACAATAACAACCACTACTACTACAACAAGAACCACCACTACTACTACTTCTAATATTACAAGAACAACCACTACTACTACTACAAGAAAACCCACTACTACTACTACTACTACTACTACAAGAACAACCACTACTACTACTACAAGAACAACCACTACAACTACCACTACTACTACTACAAGTACACCCATACTACTACAAGAAAAAACACTTCTACTACTACTACTACTACAAGAACAACCACTACAACTACTACTACTACTACTACAAGTACACCAATACTGCTACAAGAACAACCACTACTACTACAACAAGAACCACCAGTACTACTACTAATATTACAAGAACAACCACTACTACTTCTACAAGAACAACCACTTCTACTACTACTACTACTACAAGAACAACCACTACTACTACTACTACTACTACTACTACTACTACTACAAGAAAAACCACTACAACTACTACTACTATTACTACTACTACTACAAGTACAACCACTACTACTACTACAAGAACAACCACTACTACTACAACAAGAACAACCACTACTATTGCTACTACTATTACAAAAACAAGCGCTACTACTACTACAAGAACAACCACTTCTACTAGTACTACTACTACTACAAGAACAACCACTACTACTACTACTAGTACCACTACAACAAGATCAACCACTACAACTACTACAAGAACAACCACTATTAGTACTACATCTACAACTATTACAAGAACAACCACTACTACTACTACAAAAACAACCACCACTACTACTGCTACTACTACAACTATTACAAGAACAACCACTACTACTACTACTAATACAACTATTTTAAGACCAACCACTACAGGTACTACTACTACAACTATTACAAGAACAACCGCTACTACTACTACAAGAACAAACTCAACTTCTACAATGAGAACCACCACTACTACTACTACTAAAAGAACAACCACTACAACTACCACTACTACTACTACAAGAAGAACCATTACTACTACTACTACTACTACTACTACTACTACTACTACTACTACAACCACTACTACTACAAGAACAACCTGTACTACTACTACAAGAACAACCACTACTGATACTACTACTATTACAAGAAAAACCACTACTACTACTAGTACTACAACTATTACAAGAACAACCACTACTACTTCTACAAGAACAACCAGGACCACTACTACTACTACTAAAATAAAAACCACTACTACTACTACAAGAACAACCACTACAACAACTACTACTACTACTACAAGTACAACCACTACTAATACAAGAACAACCACTACTACTAGTACTACTATTACAAGAGCAACCACTACTACTACTACAAGAACAACCTCTTCTGCTACTACTACTACCACAAGAACAAGCACTACTACTACTACAAGAACAACCACTACTAAACTACTACTTCTACTACTACAAGAACAACCACTATTACTACTACAAGAACAAAGACCACTACTACTACTACTACTACAAGCACTACCACTTACTACTGCAAGAACAACCACTACTACTACTACCTTTACAAGAACAACCACTACTACTACTACAAGATCAACCACTACTACTACTACTACTACTACTACTTCAAGAACAACCACTACAACTACTCCTACTACAAGTGCAACCAATACTACTACAAGAACAACCAGTACTACTACTAGTACTATTACAAGAACAACCACTACTACTACTACAATAACAACCACTACTACTACAAGAAGAACTTCCACTACTACTACTTCTAATATTACAAGAACAACCACTACTACTACTACAAGAAAAACCACTACCACTACTACTACTACTACTATTACAAGAACAACCACTACTACTACTACAATAACAACCACTACTACTACAACAAGAACCACCACTACTACTACTTCTAATATTACAAGAACAACCACTACTACTACTACAAGAACAACCACTACTAGTACTTCAAGAACAACCACTACAACTACCACTACTACTACTACAAGTACACCAATACTACTACAAAAACAACCACTTCTACTACTACTACTACTACAAGAACAACCACTACAACTACTACTACTACTACAAGTACACCAATACTACTACAAGAACAACCACTACTACTACTTCAAGAACAAGCACTACAACTACCACTACTACTTCTACAAGTACACCAATATTAACTACAAGAACAACCACTACTACTACTACCATTACAAGAACAACCACTACTACTACTACAAGAACAACCACTACTACTACTACTACTACTACTACTAGTTCAAGAACAACCACTACAACTACTACTACTACTAAAAGTGCAACCACTACTACTACAAGAACAACCACTACTACTACTACTACTATTCCAAGAACAACCACTACTACTACTACAATAACAACCACTACTACTACAACAACAACAACCACTACTACTACTACAAGAACAACCTCTACTACTACTACTACAAGAACAACCAGTAC
Source organism: Alligator mississippiensis (assembly GCF_030867095.1). Taxonomy (NCBI): domain Eukaryota; kingdom Metazoa; phylum Chordata; order Crocodylia; family Alligatoridae; genus Alligator; species Alligator mississippiensis. Next base: position 77,499 of record NW_026775303.1, on the reverse strand, counting down.
TAATACTACAAGAACAACCACTACTACTATTACAAAAACATCCCCTACTACTACTACAAGAACAACCAGTACAACTACCACTTATACTACTACAAGAAGAACCATTACTACTAGTACTACTACTACTACAAGAGCAACCACTACTACTACTACAAGAACAACCTCTACTACTACTACTACAAGAACAACCACTACTAATACTACAAGAACAACCACTACTACTACTACAAAAACATCCCCTACTACTACTACAAGAACAACCAGTACAACTACCACTCATACTACTACAAGAAGAACCATTACTACTACTACTATTACTACTACTACTACTACAAGAGCAACCACTACTACTACTATAAGAACAACCTCTACTACTACTACTACAAGAACAACCACTACTAATACTACAAGAACAACCACTACTACTACAAGAACAACCACTACAACTTCCACTACTACTACTACAAGAAGAACCAGCACTACTACTACTACTACAAATACTACTACAACAACAACCACTACTACTACTACAAGAACAACCACTACTGCTACTACTACTATTACAAGAAAAACCACTATTACTACTAGTACTACAACTATTACAAGAACAACCACTACTACTTCTACAAGAACAACCAGGACCACTACTACTACTACTACAAGAACAACCACTACTACTACTACAAGAACAACCACTACAACAACTACTACTACTACTACAAGTACAACCACTACTAATACAAGAACAACCACTACTACTAGTACTACTATTACAAGAGCAACCACTACTACTACTACAAGAACAACCTCTTCTGCTACTACTACTACCACAAGAACAAGCACTACTACTACTACAAGAACAACCACTACTAAACTACTACTTCTACTACTACAAGAACAACCACTATTACTACTACAAGAACAAAGACCACTACTACTACTACTACAAGTACTACCACTTACTACTGCAAGAACAACCACTACTACTACTACCATTACAAGAACAACCACTAATACTACTACAAGATCAACCACTACTACTACTACTACTTCAAGAACAACCACTACAACTACTACAAGTGCAACCACTACTACTACAAGAACAACCACTACTACTACTAGTACTATTACAAGAACAACCACCACTACTACTACAATAACAACCACTACTACTACAAGAAGAACTTCCACTACTACTACTTCTAATATTACAAGAACAACCACTACTACTACTACAAGAAAAACCACTACCACTACTACTACTACTACTATTACAAGAACAACCACTACTACTACTACAATAACAACCACTACTACTACAACAAGAACCACCACTACTACTACTTCTATTATTACAAGAACAACCACTACTACTACTACAAGAACAACCACTACTACTACTTCAAGAACAACCACTACAACTACCACTACTACTACTACAAGTACACCAATACTACTACAAAAACAACCACTTCTACTACTACTACTACTACAAGAACAACCACTACAACCACTACTACTACTACAAGTACACCAATACTACTACAAGAACAACCACTACTACTACTTCAAGAACAACCACTACAACTACCACTACTACTACTACAAGTACACCAATATTAACTACAAGAACAACCACTACTACTACTACCATTACAAGAACAACCACTACTACTACTACAAGAACAACCACTACTACTACTACTACTACTACTAGTTCAAGAACAACCACTACAACTACTACTACTACTAAAAGTGCAACCACTACTACTACAAGAACAACCACCACTACTACTACTACTATTCCAAGAACAACCACTACTACTACTACAATAACAACCACTACTACTACAACAACAACAACCACTACTACTACTACAAGAACAACCTCTACTACTACTACTACAAGAACAACCAGTACTAATACTACAAGAACAACCACTACTACTACTACAAAAACATCCCCTACTACTACTACAAGAACAACCAGTACAACTACCACTTATACTTCTACAAGAAGAACCATTACTACTACTACTACTACTACAAGAGCAACCACTACTACTACTACAAGAACAACCTCTACTACTACTACTACAAGAACAACCACTACTAATACTACAAGAACAACCACTACCACTACTACAAAAACATCCCCTACTACTACTACAAGAACAACCAGTACAACTACCACTCATACTACTACAAGAAGAACCATTACTACTACTACTACTACTACTACTACTACAAGAGCAACCACTACTACTACTACAAGAAAAACCTCTACTACTACTACTACAAGAACAACCACTACTAATACTACAAGAACAACCACTACTACTACAAGAACAACCACTACAACTTCCACTACTACTACTACAAGAAGAACCATCACTACTACTACTACTACAAATACTACTACAACAACAACCACTACTACTACTACAAGAACAACCACTACTGCTACTACTACTATTACAAGAAAAACCACTACTACTACTAGTACTACAACTATTACAAGAACAACCACTACTACTTCTACAAGAACAACCAGGACCACTACTACTACTACTACAAGAACAACCACTACTACTACTACAAGAACAACCACTACAACAACTACTACTACTACTACAAGTACAACCACTACTAATACAAGAACAACCACTACTACTAGTACTACTATTACAAGAGCAACCACTACTACTACTACAAGAACAACCTCTTCTGCTACTACTACTACCACAAGAACAAGCACTACTACTACTACAAGAACAACCACTACTAAACTACTACTTCTACTACTACAAGACCAACCACTATTACTACTACAAGAACAAAGACCACTACTACTACTTCTACTACAAGTACTACCACTTACTACTGCAAGAACAACCACTACTACTACTACCTTTACAAGAACAACCACTACTACTACTACAAGATCAACCACTACTACTACTACTACTTCAAGAACAACCACTACAACTACTACTACTACTACAAGTGCAACCACTACTACTACAAGAACAACCACTACTACTACTAGTACTATTACAAGAACAACCACTACTACTACTACAATAACAACCACTACTAGTACAAGAAGAACTTCCACTACTACTACTTCTAATATTACAAGAACAACCACTACTACTACTACAAGAAAACCACTACCACTACTACTACTACTACTATTACAAGAACAACCACTACTACTACTACAATAACAACCACTACTACTACAACAAGAACCACCACTACTACTACTTCTAATATTACAAGAACAACCACTACTACTACTACAAGAACAACCACTACTACTACTTCAAGAACAACCACTACAACTACCACTACTACTACTACAAGTACACCAATACTACTATAAAAACAACCACTTCTACTACTACTACTACTACAAGAACAACCACTACAACTACTACTACTACTACAAGTACACCAATACTACTACAAGAACAACCACTACTACTACTTCAAGAACAACCACTACAACTACCACTACTACTACTACAAGTACACCAATATTAACTACAAGAACAACCACTACTACTACTACCATTACAAGAACAACCACTACTACTACTACAAGAACAACCACTACTACTACTACTACTAGTTCAAGAACAACCACTACTAATACTACAAGAACAACCACTACTACTACTACAAAAACATCCCCTACTACTACTACAAGAACAACCAGTACAACTACCACTCATATTACTACAAGAAGAACCATTACTACTACTACTACTACTACTACTACTACTACTACTACTACTACAAGAGCAACCACTACTACTACTACAAGAACAACCTATACTACTACTACTACAAGAACAACCACTACTAATACTACAAGAACAACCACTACTACTACAAGAACAACCACTACAACTTCCACTACTACTACTACAAGAAGAACCATTACTACTACTACTACTACAAATACTACTACAACAACAACCACTACTACTACTACAAGAACAACCACTACTGCTACTACTACTATTACAAGAAAAACCACTACTACTACTAGTACTACAACTATTACAAGAACAACCACTACTACTTCTACAAGAACAACCAGGACCACTACTACTACTACTAAAATAAAAACCACTACTACTACTACAAGAACAACCACTACAACAACTACTACTACTACTACAAGTACAACCACTACTAATACAAGAACAACCACTACTACTAGTACTACTATTACAAGAGCAACCACTACTACTACTACAAGAACAACCTCTTCTGCTACTCCTAAAACCACAAGAACAAGCACTACTACTACTACAAGAACAACCACTACTAAACTACTACTTCTACTACTACAAGAACAACCACTATTACTACTACAAGAACAAAGACCACTACTACTACTACTACAAGCACTACCACTTACTACTGCAAGAACAACCACTACTACTACTACCATTACAAGAACAACCACTACTACTACTACAAGATCAACCACTACTACTACTACTACTACGTCAAGAACAACCACTACAACTACTACTACTACTACAAGTGCAACCACTACTACTACAAGAACAACCACTACTACTACTAGTACTATTACAAGAACAACCACTACTACTACTACAATAACAACCACTACTACTACAAGAAGAACTTCCACTACTACTACTTCTAATATTACAAGAACAACCACTACTACTACTACAAGAAAAACCACTACCACTACTACTACTACTACTATTACAAGAACAACCACTACTACTACTACAATAACAACCACTACTACTACAACAAGAACCACCACTACGACTACTTCTAATATTACAAGAACAACCACTACTACTACTACAAGAACAACCACTACTACTACTTCAAGAACAACCACTACAACTACCACTACTACTACTACAAGTACACCAATACTACTACAAAAACAACCACTTCTACTACTACTACTACTACAAGAACAACCACTACAACTACTACTACTACTACAAGTACACCAATACTACTACAAGAACAACCACTACTACTACTTCAAGAACAACCACTACAACTACCACTACTACTACTACAAGTACACCAATATTAACTACAAGAACAACCACTACTACTACTACCATTACAAGAACAACCACTACTACTACTACAAGAACAACCACTACTACTACTACTACTACTAGTTCAAGAACAACCACTACAACTACTACTACTACAAAAAGTGCAACCACTACTACTACAAGAACAACCACTACTCCTACTACTACTATTCCAAGAACAACCACTACTACTACTACAATAACAACCACTACTCCTACAACAACAACAACCACTACTACTACTACAAGAACAACCTCTACTACTACTACTACAAGAACAACCAGTACTAATACTACAAGAACAACCACTACTACTACTACAAAAACATCCCCTACTACTACTACAAGAACAACCAGTACAACTACCACTTATACTACTACAAGAAGAACCATTACTACTACTACTACTACTACTACAAGAGCAACCACTACTACTACTACAAGAACAACCTCTACTACTACTACTACAAGAACAACCACTACTAATACTACAAGAACAACCACTACTACTACAAGAACAACCACTACAACTTCCACTACTACTACTACAAGAAGAACCAGCACTACTACTACTACTACAAATACTACTACAACAACAACCACTACTACTACTACAAGAACAACCACTACTGCTACTACTACTATTACAAGAAAAACCACTACTACTACTAGTACTACAACTATTACAAGAACAACCACTACTACTTCTACAAGAACAACCAGGACCACTACTACTACTATTACAAGAACAACCACTACTACTACTACAAGAACAACCACTACAACAACTACTATTACTACTACAAGTACAACCACTACTAATACAAGAACAACCACTACTACTAGTACTACTATTACAAGAGCAACCACTACTACTACTACAAGAACAACCTCTTCTGCTACTACTACTACAACAAGAACAAGCACTACTACTACTACAAGAACAACCACTACTAAACTACTACTTCTACTACTACAAGAACAACCACTATTACTACTACAAGAACAAAGACCACTAATACTACTACTACTGCAAGTACTACCACTTACTACTGCAAGAACAACCACTACTACTACTACCATTACAAGAACAACCACTACTACTACTACAAGATCAACCACTACTACTTCAAGAACAACCACTACAACTACTACTACTACTACAAGTGCAACCACTACTACTACAAGAACAACCACTACTACTACTAGTACTATTACAAGAACAACCACCACTACTACTACAATAACAACCACTACTACTACAAGAAGAACTTCCACTACTACTACTTCTAATATTACAAGAACAACCACTACTACTACTACAAGAAAAACCACTACCACTACTACTACTACTACTATTACAAGAACAACCACTACTACTACTATAATAACAACCACTACTACTACTACTATTACAATACAACCACTACTAGTAATAGAACAACCACTACTACTACTACCATTACAAGAACAACCACTACTACTACTACAAGAACAACCACTACTACTACTACTACTTCAAGAACAACCACTACAACTACTACTACTACTAAAAGTGCCACCACTACTACTACAAGAACAACCACTACTACTACTACTACTATTGCAAGAACAACCACTACTACTACTACAATAACAACCACTACTACTACAACAAGAACCACCACTACTACTACTTCTAATATTACAAGAACAACCACTACTACTACTACAAGAAAACCCACTACTACTACTACTACTACTACTACAAGAACAACCACTACTACTACTACAAGAACAACCACTACAACTACCACTACTACTACTACAAGTACACCCATACTACTACAAGAAAAAACACTTCTACTACTACTACTACTACAAGAACAACCACTACAACTACTACTACTACTACTACAAGTACACCAATACTGCTACAAGAACAACCACTACTACTACAACAAGAACCACCAGTACTACTACTAATATTACAAGAACAACCACTACTACTTCTACAAGAACAACCACTTCTACTACTACTACTACTACAAGAACAACCACTACTACTACTACTACTACTACTACTACTACTACTACTACAAGAAAAACCACTACAACTACTACTACTATTACTACTACTACTACTACAAGTACAACCACTACTACTACTACAAGAACAACCACTACTACTACAACAAGAACAACCACTACTATTGCTACTACTATTACAAAAACAAGCACTACTACTACTACAAGAACAACCACTTCTACTAGTACTACTACTACTACAAGAACAACCACTACTACTACTACTAGTACCACTACAACAAGATCAACCACTACAACTACTACAAGAACAACCACTATTAGTACTACATCTACAACTATTACAAGAACAACCACTACTACTACTACAAAAACAACCACCACTACTACTGCTACTACTACAACTATTACAAGAACAACCACTACTACTACTACTAATACAACTATTTTAAGACCAACCACTACAGGTACTACTACTACAACTATTACAAGAACAACCGCTACTACTACTACAAGAACAAACTCAACTTCTACAATGAGAACCACCACTACTACTACTACAAGAACAACCACTACAACTACCACTACTACTACTACAAGAAGAACCATTACTACTACTACTACTACTACTACTACTACTACTACTACTACTACTACAACCACTACTACTACAAGAACAACCTGTACTACTACTACAAGAACAACCACTACTGATACTACTACTATTACAAGAAAAACCACTACTACTACTAGTACTACAACTATTACAAGAACAACCACTACTACTTCTACAAGAACAACCAGGACCACTACTACTACTACTAAAATAAAAACCACTACTACTACTACAAGAACAACCACTACAACAACTACTACTACTACTACAAGTACAACCACTACTAATACAAGAACAACCACTACTACTAGTACTACTATTACAAGAGCAACCACTACTACTACTACAAGAACAACCTCTTCTGCTACTACTACTACCACAAGAACAAGCACTACTACTACTACAAGAACAACCACTACTAAACTACTACTTCTACTACTACAAGAACAACCACTATTACTACTACAAGAACAAAGACCACTACTACTACTACTACTACAAGCACTACCACTTACTACTGCAAGAACAACCACTACTACTACTACCTTTACAAGAACAACCACTACTACTACTACAAGATCAACCACTACTACTACTACTACTACTACTTCAAGAACAACCACTACAACTACTCCTACTACAAGTGCAACCAATACTACTACAAGAACAACCAGTACTACTACTAGTACTATTACAAGAACAACCACTACTACTACTACAATAACAACCACTACTACTACAAGAAGAACTTCCACTACTACTACTTCTAATATTACAAGAACAACCACTACTACTACTACAAGAAAAACCACTACCACTACTACTACTACTACTATTACAAGAACAACCACTACTACTACTACAATAACAACCACTACTACTACAACAAGAACCACCACTACTACTACTTCTAATATTACAAGAACAACCACTACTACTACTACAAGAACAACCACTACTAGTACTTCAAGAACAACCACTACAACTACCACTACTACTACTACAAGTACACCAATACTACTACAAAAACAACCACTTCTACTACTACTACTACTACAAGAACAACCACTACAACTACTACTACTACTACAAGTACACCAATACTACTACAAGAACAACCACTACTACTACTTCAAGAACAAGCACTACAACTACCACTACTACTTCTACAAGTACACCAATATTAACTACAAGAACAACCACTACTACTACTACCATTACAAGAACAACCACTACTACTACTACAAGAACAACCACTACTACTACTACTACTACTACTAGTTCAAGAACAACCACTACAACTACTACTACTACTAAAAGTGCAACCACTACTACTACAAGAACAACCACTACTACTACTACTACTATTCCAAGAACAACCACTACTACTACTACAATAACAACCACTACTACTACAACAACAACAACCACTACTACTACTACAAGAACAACCTCTACTACTACTACTACAAGAACAACCAGTACTAATACTACAAGAACAACCACTACTACTATTACAAAAACATCCCCTACTACTACTACAAGAACAACCAGTACAACTACCACTTATACTACTACAAGAAGAACCATTACTACTAGTACTACTACTACTACAAGAGCAACCACTACTACTACTACAAGAACAACCTCTACTACTACTACTACAAGAACAACCACTACTAATACTACAAGAACAACCACTACTACTACTACAAAAACATCCCCTACTACTACTACAAGAACAACCAGTACAACTACCACTCATACTACTACAAGAAGAACCATTACTACTACTACTATTACTACTACTACTACTACAAGAGCAACCACTACTACTACTATAAGAACAACCTCTACTACTACTACTACAAGAACAACCACTACTAATACTACAAGAACAACCACTACTACTACAAGAACAACCACTACAACTTCCACTACTACTACTACAAGAAGAACCAGCACTACTACTACTACTACAAATACTACTACAACAACAACCACTACTACTACTACAAGAACAACCACTACTGCTACTACTACTATTACAAGAAAAACCACTATTACTACTAGTACTACAACTATTACAAGAACAACCACTACTACTTCTACAAGAACAACCAGGACCACTACTACTACTACTACAAGAACAACCACTACTACTACTACAAGAACAACCACTACAACAACTACTACTACTACTACAAGTACAACCACTACTAATACAAGAACAACCACTACTACTAGTACTACTATTACAAGAGCAACCACTACTACTACTACAAGAACAACCTCTTCTGCTACTACTACTACCACAAGAACAAGCACTACTACTACTACAAGAACAACCACTACTAAACTACTACTTCTACTACTACAAGAACAACCACTATTACTACTACAAGAACAAAGACCACTACTACTACTACTACAAGTACTACCACTTACTACTGCAAGAACAACCACTACTACTACTACCATTACAAGAACAACCACTAATACTACTACAAGATCAACCACTACTACTACTACTACTTCAAGAACAACCACTACAACTACTACAAGTGCAACCACTACTACTACAAGAACAACCACTACTACTACTAGTACTATTACAAGAACAACCACCACTACTACTACAATAACAACCACTACTACTACAAGAAGAACTTCCACTACTACTACTTCTAATATTACAAGAACAACCACTACTACTACTACAAGAAAAACCACTACCACTACTACTACTACTACTATTACAAGAACAACCACTACTACTACTACAATAACAACCACTACTACTACAACAAGAACCACCACTACTACTACTTCTATTATTACAAGAACAACCACTACTACTACTACAAGAACAACCACTACTACTACTTCAAGAACAACCACTACAACTACCACTACTACTACTACAAGTACACCAATACTACTACAAAAACAACCACTTCTACTACTACTACTACTACAAGAACAACCACTACAACCACTACTACTACTACAAGTACACCAATACTACTACAAGAACAACCACTACTACTACTTCAAGAACAACCACTACAACTACCACTACTACTACTACAAGTACACCAATATTAACTACAAGAACAACCACTACTACTACTACCATTACAAGAACAACCACTACTACTACTACAAGAACAACCACTACTACTACTACTACTACTACTAGTTCAAGAACAACCACTACAACTACTACTACTACTAAAAGTGCAACCACTACTACTACAAGAACAACCACCACTACTACTACTACTATTCCAAGAACAACCACTACTACTACTACAATAACAACCACTACTACTACAACAACAACAACCACTACTACTACTACAAGAACAACCTCTACTACTACTACTACAAGAACAACCAGTACTAATACTACAAGAACAACCACTACTACTACTACAAAAACATCCCCTACTACTACTACAAGAACAACCAGTACAACTACCACTTATACTTCTACAAGAAGAACCATTACTACTACTACTACTACTACAAGAGCAACCACTACTACTACTACAAGAACAACCTCTACTACTACTACTACAAGAACAACCACTACTAATACTACAAGAACAACCACTACCACTACTACAAAAACATCCCCTACTACTACTACAAGAACAACCAGTACAACTACCACTCATACTACTACAAGAAGAACCATTACTACTACTACTACTACTACTACTACTACTACAAGAGCAACCACTACTACTACTACAAGAACAACCTCTACTACTACTACTACAAGAACAACCACTACTAATACTACAAGAACAACCACTACTACTACAAGAACAACCACTACAACTTCCACTACTACTACTACAAGAAGAACCATCACTACTACTACTACTACAAATACTACTACAACAACAACCACTACTACTACTACAAGAACAACCACTACTGCTACTACTACTATTACAAGAAAAACCACTACTACTACTAGTACTACAACTATTACAAGAACAACCACTACTACTTCTACAAGAACAACCAGGACCACTACTACTACTACTACAAGAACAACCACTACTACTACTACAAGAACAACCACTACAACAACTACTACTACTACTACAAGTACAACCACTACTAATACAAGAACAACCACTACTACTAGTACTACTATTACAAGAGCAACCACTACTACTACTACAAGAACAACCTCTTCTGCTACTACTACTACCACAAGAACAAGCACTACTACTACTACAAGAACAACCACTACTAAACTACTACTTCTACTACTACAAGACCAACCACTATTACTACTACAAGAACAAAGACCACTACTACTACTTCTACTACAAGTACTACCACTTACTACTGCAAGAACAACCACTACTACTACTACCTTTACAAGAACAACCACTACTACTACTACAAGATCAACCACTACTACTACTACTACTTCAAGAACAACCACTACAACTACTACTACTACTACAAGTGCAACCACTACTACTACAAGAACAACCACTACTACTACTAGTACTATTACAAGAACAACCACTACTACTACTACAATAACAACCACTACTAGTACAAGAAGAACTTCCACTACTACTACTTCTAATATTACAAGAACAACCACTACTACTACTACAAGAAAACCACTACCACTACTACTACTACTACTATTACAAGAACAACCACTACTACTACTACAATAACAACCACTACTACTACAACAAGAACCACCACTACTACTACTTCTAATATTACAAGAACAACCACTACTACTACTACAAGAACAACCACTACTACTACTTCAAGAACAACCACTACAACTACCACTACTACTACTACAAGTACACCAATACTACTATAAAAACAACCACTTCTACTACTACTACTACTACAAGAACAACCACTACAACTACTACTACTACTACAAGTACACCAATACTACTACAAGAACAACCACTACTACTACTTCAAGAACAACCACTACAACTACCACTACTACTACTACAAGTACACCAATATTAACTACAAGAACAACCACTACTACTACTACCATTACAAGAACAACCACTACTACTACTACAAGAACAACCACTACTACTACTACTACTAGTTCAAGAACAACCACTACTAATACTACAAGAACAACCACTACTACTACTACAAAAACATCCCCTACTACTACTACAAGAACAACCAGTACAACTACCACTCATATTACTACAAGAAGAACCATTACTACTACTACTACTACTACTACTACTACTACTACTACTACTACTACTACAAGAGCAACCACTACTACTACTACAAGAACAACCTATACTACTACTACTACAAGAACAACCACTACTAATACTACAAGAACAACCACTACTACTACAAGAACAACCACTACAACTTCCACTACTACTACTACAAGAAGAACCATTACTACTACTACTACTACAAATACTACTACAACAACAACCACTACTACTACTACAAGAACAACCACTACTGCTACTACTACTATTACAAGAAAAACCACTACTACTACTAGTACTACAACTATTACAAGAACAACCACTACTACTTCTACAAGAACAACCAGGACCACTACTACTACTACTAAAATAAAAACCACTACTACTACTACAAGAACAACCACTACAACAACTACTACTACTACTACAAGTACAACCACTACTAATACAAGAACAACCACTACTACTAGTACTACTATTACAAGAGCAACCACTACTACTACTACAAGAACAACCTCTTCTGCTACTCCTAAAACCACAAGAACAAGCACTACTACTACTACAAGAACAACCACTACTAAACTACTACTTCTACTACTACAAGAACAACCACTATTACTACTACAAGAACAAAGACCACTACTACTACTACTACAAGCACTACCACTTACTACTGCAAGAACAACCACTACTACTACTACCATTACAAGAACAACCACTACTACTACTACAAGATCAACCACTACTACTACTACTACTACGTCAAGAACAACCACTACAACTACTACTACTACTACAAGTGCAACCACTACTACTACAAGAACAACCACTACTACTACTAGTACTATTACAAGAACAACCACTACTACTACTACAATAACAACCACTACTACTACAAGAAGAACTTCCACTACTACTACTTCTAATATTACAAGAACAACCACTACTACTACTACAAGAAAAACCACTACCACTACTACTACTACTACTATTACAAGAACAACCACTACTACTACTACAATAACAACCACTACTACTACAACAAGAACCACCACTACGACTACTTCTAATATTACAAGAACAACCACTACTACTACTACAAGAACAACCACTACTACTACTTCAAGAACAACCACTACAACTACCACTACTACTACTACAAGTACACCAATACTACTACAAAAACAACCACTTCTACTACTACTACTACTACAAGAACAACCACTACAACTACTACTACTACTACAAGTACACCAATACTACTACAAGAACAACCACTACTACTACTTCAAGAACAACCACTACAACTACCACTACTACTACTACAAGTACACCAATATTAACTACAAGAACAACCACTACTACTACTACCATTACAAGAACAACCACTACTACTACTACAAGAACAACCACTACTACTACTACTACTACTAGTTCAAGAACAACCACTACAACTACTACTACTACAAAAAGTGCAACCACTACTACTACAAGAACAACCACTACTCCTACTACTACTATTCCAAGAACAACCACTACTACTACTACAATAACAACCACTACTCCTACAACAACAACAACCACTACTACTACTACAAGAACAACCTCTACTACTACTACTACAAGAACAACCAGTACTAATACTACAAGAACAACCACTACTACTACTACAAAAACATCCCCTACTACTACTACAAGAACAACCAGTACAACTACCACTTATACTACTACAAGAAGAACCATTACTACTACTACTACTACTACTACAAGAGCAACCACTACTACTACTACAAGAACAACCTCTACTACTACTACTACAAGAACAACCACTACTAATACTACAAGAACAACCACTACTACTACAAGAACAACCACTACAACTTCCACTACTACTACTACAAGAAGAACCAGCACTACTACTACTACTACAAATACTACTACAACAACAACCACTACTACTACTACAAGAACAACCACTACTGCTACTACTACTATTACAAGAAAAACCACTACTACTACTAGTACTACAACTATTACAAGAACAACCACTACTACTTCTACAAGAACAACCAGGACCACTACTACTACTATTACAAGAACAACCACTACTACTACTACAAGAACAACCACTACAACAACTACTATTACTACTACAAGTACAACCACTACTAATACAAGAACAACCACTACTACTAGTACTACTATTACAAGAGCAACCACTACTACTACTACAAGAACAACCTCTTCTGCTACTACTACTACAACAAGAACAAGCACTACTACTACTACAAGAACAACCACTACTAAACTACTACTTCTACTACTACAAGAACAACCACTATTACTACTACAAGAACAAAGACCACTAATACTACTACTACTGCAAGTACTACCACTTACTACTGCAAGAACAACCACTACTACTACTACCATTACAAGAACAACCACTACTACTACTACAAGATCAACCACTACTACTTCAAGAACAACCACTACAACTACTACTACTACTACAAGTGCAACCACTACTACTACAAGAACAACCACTACTACTACTAGTACTATTACAAGAACAACCACCACTACTACTACAATAACAACCACTACTACTACAAGAAGAACTTCCACTACTACTACTTCTAATATTACAAGAACAACCACTACTACTACTACAAGAAAAACCACTACCACTACTACTACTACTACTATTACAAGAACAACCACTACTACTACTACAATAACAACCACTACTACTACTACTATTACAATACAACCACTACTAGTAATAGAACAACCACTACTACTACTACCATTACAAGAACAACCACTACTACTACTACAAGAACAACCACTACTACTACTACTACTTCAAGAACAACCACTACAACTACTACTACTACTAAAAGTGCCACCACTACTACTACAAGAACAACCACTACTACTACTACTACTATTGCAAGAACAACCACTACTACTACTACAATAACAACCACTACTACTACAACAAGAACCACCACTACTACTACTTCTAATATTACAAGAACAACCACTACTACTACTACAAGAAAACCCACTACTACTACTACTACAACTACTACTACAAGAACAACCACTACTACTACTACAAGAACAACCACTACAACTACCACTACTACTACTACAAGTACACCCATACTACTACAAGAACAACCACTTCTACTACTACTACTACTACAAGAACAACCACTACAACTACTACTACTACAAGTACACCAATACTGCTACAAGAACAACCACTACTATTACAACAAGAACCACCAGTACTACTACTAATATTACAAGAACAACCACTACTACTTCTACAAGAACAACCACTTCTACTACTACTACTACTACAAGAACAACCACTACTACTACTACTACTACTACTACTACTACTACTACTACAAGAAAAACCACTACAACTACTACTACTATTACTACTACTACTACTACAAGAACAACCACTACTACTACTACAAGAACAAAGACCACTACTACTACTACTATTACAATACAAACACTACTAGTAATAGAACAACCACTACTACTACTACCATTACAAGAACAACAACTACTACTACTACAAGAACAACCACCACTACTACTACTACTTCAAGAACAACCACTACAACTACTACTACTACTAAAAGTGCCACCACTACTACTACAAGAATAACCCCTACTACTACTACAATAACAACCACTACTACTACAACAAGAACCACCACTACTACTACTTCTAATATTACAAGAACAACCACTACTACTACTACAAGAAAACCCACTACTACTACTACTACTACTACTACAAGAACAACCACTACTACTACTACAAGAACAACCACTACAACTACCACTACTACTACTACAAGTACACCCATACTACTACAAGAAAAAACACTTCTACTACTACTACTACTACAAGAACAACCACTACAACTACTACTACTACTACTACAAGTACACCAATACTGCTACAAGAACAAACACTACTACTACAACAAGAACCACCAGTACTACTACTAATATTACAAGAACAACCACTACTACTTCTACAAGAACAACCACTTCTACTACTACTACTACTACAAGAACAACCACTACTACTACTACTACTACTACTACTACTACTACTACAAGAAAAACCACTACAACTACTACTACTATTACTACTACTACTACTACAAGTACAACCACTACTACTACTACAAGAACAACCACTACTACTACAACAAGAACAACCACTACTATTGCTACTACTATTACAAAAACAAGCACTACTACTACTACAAGAACAACCACTTCTACTAGTACTACTACTACTACAAGAACAACCACTACTACTACTACTAGTACCACTACAACAAGATCAACCACTACAACTACTACAAGAACAACCACTATTAGTACTACATCTACAACTATTACAAGAACAACCACTACTACTACTACAAAAACAACCACCACTACTACTGCTACTACTACAACTATTACAAGAACAACCACTACTACTACTACTAATACAACTATTTTAAGACCAACCACTACAGGTACTACTACTACAACTATTACAAGAACAACCGCTACTACTACTACAAGAACAAACTCAACTTCTACAATGAGAACCACCACTACTACTACTACAAGAACAACCACTACAACTACCACTACTACTACTACAAGAAGAACCATTACTACTACTACTACTACTACTACTACTACTACTACTACTACAACCACTACTACTACAAGAACAACCTGTACTACTACTACAAGAACAACCACTACTGATACTACTACTATTACAAGAAAAACCACTACTACTACTAGTACTACAACTATTACAAGAACAACCACTACTACTTCTACAAGAACAACCAGGACCACTACTACTACTACTAAAATAAAAACCACTACTACTACTACAAGAACAACCACTACAACAACTACTACTACTACTACAAGTACAACCACTACTAATACAAGAACAACCACTACTACTAGTACTACTATTACAAGAGCAACCACTACTACTACTACAAGAACAACCTCTTCTGCTACTACTACTACCACAAGAACAAGCACTACTACTACTACAAGAACAACCACTACTAAACTACTACTTCTACTACTACAAGAACAACCACTATTACTACTACAAGAACAAAGACCACTACTACTACTACTACTACAAGCACTACCACTTACTACTGCAAGAACAACCACTACTACTACTACCTTTACAAGAACAACCACTACTACTACTACAAGATCAACCACTACTACTACTACTACTACTACTTCAAGAACAACCACTACAACTACTCCTACTACAAGTGCAACCAATACTACTACAAGAACAACCAGTACTACTACTAGTACTATTACAAGAACAACCACTACTACTACTACAATAACAACCACTACTACTACAAGAAGAACTTCCACTACTACTACTTCTAATATTACAAGAACAACCACTACTACTACTACAAGAAAAACCACTACCACTACTACTACTACTACTATTACAAGAACAACCACTACTACTACTACAATAACAACCACTACTACTACAACAAGAACCACCACTACTACTACTTCTAATATTACAAGAACAACCACTACTACTACTACAAGAACAACCACTACTAGTACTTCAAGAACAACCACTACAACTACCACTACTACTACTACAAGTACACCAATACTACTACAAAAACAACCACTTCTACTACTACTACTACTACAAGAACAACCACTACAACTACTACTACTACTACAAGTACACCAATACTACTACAAGAACAACCACTACTACTACTTCAAGAACAAGCACTACAACTACCACTACTACTTCTACAAGTACACCAATATTAACTACAAGAACAACCACTACTACTACTACCATTACAAGAACAACCACTACTACTACTACAAGAACAACCACTACTACTACTACTACTACTACTACTAGTTCAAGAACAACCACTACAACTACTACTACTACTAAAAGTGCAACCACTACTACTACAAGAACAACCACTACTACTACTACTACTATTCCAAGAACAACCACTACTACTACTACAATAACAACCACTACTACTACAACAACAACAACCACTACTACTACTACAAGAACAACCTCTACTACTACTACTACAAGAACAACCAGTACTAATACTACAAGAACAACCACTACTACTATTACAAAAACATCCCCTACTACTACTACAAGAACAACCAGTACAACTACCACTTATACTACTACAAGAAGAACCATTACTACTAGTACTACTACTACTACAAGAGCAACCACTACTACTACTACAAGAACAACCTCTACTACTACTACTACAAGAACAACCACTACTAATACTACAAGAACAACCACTACTACTACTACAAAAACATCCCCTACTACTACTACAAGAACAACCAGTACAACTACCACTCATACTACTACAAGAAGAACCATTACTACTACTACTACTACTACTACTACTACTACAAGAGCAACCACTACTACTACTATAAGAACAACCTCTACTACTACTACTACAAGAACAACCACTACTAATACTACAAGAACAACCACTACTACTACAAGAACAACCACTACAACTTCCACTACTACTACTACAAGAAGAACCAGCACTACTACTACTACTACAAATACTACTACAACAACAACCACTACTACTACTACAAGAACAACCACTACTGCTACTACTACTATTACAAGAAAAACCACTATTACTACTAGTACTACAACTATTACAAGAACAACCACTACTACTTCTACAAGAACAGCCAGGACCACTACTACTACTACTACAAGAACAACCACTACTACTACTACAAGAACAACCACTACAACAACTACTACTACTACTACAAGTACAACCACTACTAATACAAGAACAACCACTACTACTAGTACTACTATTACAAGAGCAACCACTACTACTACTACAAGAACAACCTCTTCTGCTACTACTACTACCACAAGAACAAGCACTACTACTACTACAAGAACAACCACTACTAAACTACTACTTCTACTACTACAAGAACAACCACTATTACTACTACAAGAACAAAGACCACTACTACTACTACTACAAGTACTACCACTTACTACTGCAAGAACAACCACTACTACTACTACCATTAGAAGAACAACCACTAATACTACTACAAGATCAACCACTACTACTACTACTACTTCAAGAACAACCACTACAACTACTACAAGTGCAACCACTACTACTACAAGAACAACCACTACTACTACTAGTACTATTACAAGAACAACCACCACTACTACTACAATAACAACCACTACTACTACAAGAAGAACTTCCACTACTACTACTTCTAATATTACAAGAACAACCACTACTACTACTACAAGAAAAACCACTACCACTACTACTACTACTACTATTACAAGAACAACCACTACTACTACTACAATAACAACCACTACTACTACAACAAGAACCACCACTACTACTACTTCTATTATTACAAGAACAACCACTACTACTACTACAAGAACAACCACTACTACTACTTCAAGAACAACCACTACAACTACCACTACTACTACTACAAGTACACCAATACTACTACAAAAACAACCACTTCTACTACTACTACTACTACAAGAACAACCACTACAACCACTACTACTACTACAAGTACACCAATACTACTACAAGAACAACCACTACTACTACTTCAAGAACAACCACTACAACTACCACTACTACTACTACAAGTACACCAATATTAACTACAAGAACAACCACTACTACTACTACCATTACAAGAACAACCACTACTACTACTACAAGAACAACCACTACTACTACTACTACTACTACTAGTTCAAGAACAACCACTACAACTACTACTACTACTAAAAGTGCAACCACTACTACTACAAGAACAACCACCACTACTACTACTACTATTCCAAGAACAACCACTACTACTACTACAATAACAACCACTACTACTACAACAACAACAACCACTACTACTACTACAAGAACAACCTCTACTACTACTACTACAAGAACAACCAGTACTAATACTACAAGAACAACCACTACTACTACTACAAAAACATCCCCTACTACTACTACAAGAACAACCAGTACAACTACCACTTATACTTCTACAAGAAGAACCATTACTACTACTACTACTACTACAAGAGCAACCACTACTACTACTACAAGAACAACCTCTACTACTACTACTACAAGAACAACCACTACTAATACTACAAGAACAACCACTACCACTACTACAAAAACATCCCCTACTACTACTACAAGAACAACCAGTACAACTACCACTCATACTACTACAAGAAGAACCATTACTACTACTACTACTACTACTACTACTACAAGAGCAACCACTACTACTACTACAAGAAAAACCTCTACTACTACTACTACAAGAACAACCACTACTAATACTACAAGAACAACCACTACTACTACAAGAACAACCACTACAACTTCCACTACTACTACTACAAGAAGAACCATCACTACTACTACTACTACAAATACTACTACAACAACAACCACTACTACTACTACAAGAACAACCACTACTGCTACTACTACTATTACAAGAAAAACCACTACTACTACTAGTACTACAACTATTACAAGAACAACCACTACTACTTCTACAAGAACAACCAGGACCACTACTACTACTACTACAAGAACAACCACTACTACTACTACAAGAACAACCACTACAACAACTACTACTACTACTACAAGTACAACCACTACTAATACAAGAACAACCACTACTACTAGTACTACTATTACAAGAGCAACCACTACTACTACTACAAGAACAACCTCTTCTGCTACTACTACTACCACAAGAACAAGCACTACTACTACTACAAGAACAACCACTACTAAACTACTACTTCTACTACTACAAGACCAACCACTATTACTACTACAAGAACAAAGACCACTACTACTACTTCTACTACAAGTACTACCACTTACTACTGCAAGAACAACCACTACTACTACTACCTTTACAAGAACAACCACTACTACTACTACAAGATCAACCACTACTACTACTACTACTTCAAGAACAACCACTACAACTACTACTACTACTACAAGTGCAACCACTACTACTACAAGAACAACCACTACTACTACTAGTACTATTACAAGAACAACCACTACTACTACTACAATAACAACCACTACTAGTACAAGAAGAACTTCCACTACTACTACTTCTAATATTACAAGAACAACCACTACTACTACTACAAGAAAACCACTACCACTACTACTACTACTACTATTACAAGAACAACCACTACTACTACTACAATAACAACCACTACTACTACAACAAGAACCACCACTACTACTACTTCTAATATTACAAGAACAACCACTACTACTACTACAAGAACAACCACTACTACTACTTCAAGAACAACCACTACAACTACCACTACTACTACTACAAGTACACCAATACTACTATAAAAACAACCACTTCTACTACTACTACTACTACAAGAACAACCACTACAACTACTACTACTACTACAAGTACACCAATACTACTACAAGAACAACCACTACTACTACTTCAAGAACAACCACTACAACTACCACTACTACTACTACAAGTACACCAATATTAACTACAAGAACAACCACTACTACTACTACCATTACAAGAACAACCACTACTACTACTACAAGAACAACCACTACTACTACTACTACTAGTTCAAGAACAACCACTACTAATACTACAAGAACAACCACTACTACTACTACAAAAACATCCCCTACTACTACTACAAGAACAACCAGTACAACTACCACTCATATTACTACAAGAAGAACCATTACTACTACTACTACTACTACTACTACTACTACTACTACTACTACTACAAGAGCAACCACTACTACTACTACAAGAACAACCTATACTACTACTACTACAAGAACAACCACTACTAATACTACAAGAACAACCACTACTACTACAAGAACAACCACTACAACTTCCACTACTACTACTACAAGAAGAACCATTACTACTACTACTACTACAAATACTACTACAACAACAACCACTACTACTACTACAAGAACAACCACTACTGCTACTACTACTATTACAAGAAAAACCACTACTACTACTAGTACTACAACTATTACAAGAACAACCACTACTACTTCTACAAGAACAACCAGGACCACTACTACTACTACTAAAATAAAAACCACTACTACTACTACAAGAACAACCACTACAACAACTACTACTACTACTACAAGTACAACCACTACTAATACAAGAACAACCACTACTACTAGTACTACTATTACAAGAGCAACCACTACTACTACTACAAGAACAACCTCTTCTGCTACTCCTAAAACCACAAGAACAAGCACTACTACTACTACAAGAACAACCACTACTAAACTACTACTTCTACTACTACAAGAACAACCACTATTACTACTACAAGAACAAAGACCACTACTACTACTACTACAAGCACTACCACTTACTACTGCAAGAACAACCACTACTACTACTACCATTACAAGAACAACCACTACTACTACTACAAGATCAACCACTACTACTACTACTACTACGTCAAGAACAACCACTACAACTACTACTACTACTACAAGTGCAACCACTACTACTACAAGAACAACCACTACTACTACTAGTACTATTACAAGAACAACCACTACTACTACTACAATAACAACCACTACTACTACAAGAAGAACTTCCACTACTACTACTTCTAATATTACAAGAACAACCACTACTACTACTACAAGAAAAACCACTACCACTACTACTACTACTACTATTACAAGAACAACCACTACTACTACTACAATAACAACCACTACTACTACAACAAGAACCACCACTACGACTACTTCTAATATTACAAGAACAACCACTACTACTACTACAAGAACAACCACTACTACTACTTCAAGAACAACCACTACAACTACCACTACTACTACAAGTACACCAATACTACTACAAGAACAACCACTACTACTACTTCAAGAACAACCACTACAACTACCACTACTACTACTACAAGTACACCAATATTAACTACAAGAACAACCACTACTACTACTACCATTACAAGAACAACCACTACTACTACTACAAGAACAACCACTACTACTACTACTACTACTAGTTCAAGAACAACCACTACAACTACTACTACTACAAAAAGTGCAACCACTACTACTACAAGAACAACCACTACTCCTACTACTACTATTCCAAGAACAACCACTACTACTACTACAATAACAACCACTACTCCTACAACAACAACAACCACTACTACTACTACAAGAACAACCTCTACTACTACTACTACAAGAACAACCAGTACTAATACTACAAGAACAACCACTACTACTACTACAAAAACATCCCCTACTACTACTACAAGAACAACCAGTACAACTACCACTTATACTACTACAAGAAGAACCATTACTACTACTACTACTACTACTACAAGAGCAACCACTACTACTACTACAAGAACAACCTCTACTACTACTACTACAAGAACAACCACTACTAATACTACAAGAACAACCACTACTACTACAAGAACAACCACTACAACTTCCACTACTACTACTACAAGAAGAACCAGCACTACTACTACTACTACAAATACTACTACAACAACAACCACTACTACTACTACAAGAACAACCACTACTGCTACTACTACTATTACAAGAAAAACCACTACTACTACTAGTACTACAACTATTACAAGAACAACCACTACTACTTCTACAAGAACAACCAGGACCACTACTACTACTATTACAAGAACAACCACTACTACTACTACAAGAACAACCACTACAACAACTACTATTACTACTACAAGTACAACCACTACTAATACAAGAACAACCACTACTACTAGTACTACTATTACAAGAGCAACCACTACTACTACTACAAGAACAACCTCTTCTGCTACTACTACTACAACAAGAACAAGCACTACTACTACTACAAGAACAACCACTACTAAACTACTACTTCTACTACTACAAGAACAACCACTATTACTACTACAAGAACAAAGACCACTAATACTACTACTACTGCAAGTACTACCACTTACTACTGCAAGAACAACCACTACTACTACTACCATTACAAGAACAACCACTACTACTACTACAAGATCAACCACTACTACTTCAAGAACAACCACTACAACTACTACTACTACTACAAGTGCAACCACTACTACTACAAGAACAACCACTACTACTACTAGTACTATTACAAGAACAACCACCACTACTACTACAATAACAACCACTACTACTACAAGAAGAACTTCCACTACTACTACTTCTAATATTACAAGAACAACCACTACTACTACTACAAGAAAAACCACTACCACTACTACTACTACTACTATTACAAGAACAACCACTACTACTACTACTATAATAACAACCACTACTACTACTACTATTACAATACAACCACTACTAGTAATAGAACAACCACTACTACTACTACCATTACAAGAACAACCACTACTACTACTACAAGAACAACCACTACTACTACTACTACTTCAAGAACAACCACTACAACTACTACTACTACTAAAAGTGCCACCACTACTACTACAAGAACAACCACTACTACTACTACTACTATTGCAAGAACAACCACTACTACTACTACAATAACAACCACTACTACTACAACAAGAACCACCACTACTACTACTTCTAATATTACAAGAACAACCACTACTACTACTACAAGAAAACCCACTACTACTACTACTACTACTACTACAAGAACAACCACTACTACTACTACAAGAACAACCACTACAACTACCACTACTACTACTACAAGTACACCCATACTACTACAAGAAAAAACACTTCTACTACTACTACTACTACAAGAACAACCACTACAACTACTACTACTACTACTACAAGTACACCAATACTGCTACAAGAACAACCACTACTACTACAACAAGAACCACCAGTACTACTACTAATATTACAAGAACAACCACTACTACTTCTACAAGAACAACCACTTCTACTACTACTACTACTACAAGAACAACCACTACTACTACTACTACTACTACTACTACTACTACTACTACAAGAAAAACCACTACAACTACTACTACTATTACTACTACTACTACTACAAGTACAACCACTACTACTACTACAAGAACAACCACTACTACTACAACAAGAACAACCACTACTATTGCTACTACTATTACAAAAACAAGCACTACTACTACTACAAGAACAACCACTTCTACTAGTACTACTACTACTACAAGAACAACCACTACTACTACTACTAGTACCACTACAACAAGATCAACCACTACAACTACTACAAGAACAACCACTATTAGTACTACATCTACAACTATTACAAGAACAACCACTACTACTACTACAAAAACAACCACCACTACTACTGCTACTACTACAACTATTACAAGAACAACCACTACTACTACTACTAATACAACTATTTTAAGACCAACCACTACAGGTACTACTACTACAACTATTACAAGAACAACCGCTACTACTACTACAAGAACAAACTCAACTTCTACAATGAGAACCACCACTACTACTACTACAAGAACAACCACTACAACTACCACTACTACTACTACAAGAAGAACCATTACTACTACTACTACTACTACTACTACTACTACTACTACTACAACCACTACTACTACAAGAACAACCTGTACTACTACTACAAGAACAACCACTACTGATACTACTACTATTACAAGAAAAACCACTACTACTACTAGTACTACAACTATTACAAGAACAACCACTACTACTTCTACAAGAACAACCAGGACCACTACTACTACTACTAAAATAAAAACCACTACTACTACTACAAGAACAACCACTACAACAACTACTACTACTACTACAAGTACAACCACTACTAATACAAGAACAACCACTACTACTAGTACTACTATTACAAGAGCAACCACTACTACTACTACAAGAACAACCTCTTCTGCTACTACTACTACCACAAGAACAAGCACTACTACTACTACAAGAACAACCACTACTAAACTACTACTTCTACTACTACAAGAACAACCACTATTACTACTACAAGAACAAAGACCACTACTACTACTACTACTACAAGCACTACCACTTACTACTGCAAGAACAACCACTACTACTACTACCTTTACAAGAACAACCACTACTACTACTACAAGATCAACCACTACTACTACTACTACTACTACTTCAAGAACAACCACTACAACTACTCCTACTACAAGTGCAACCAATACTACTACAAGAACAACCAGTACTACTACTAGTACTATTACAAGAACAACCACTACTACTACTACAATAACAACCACTACTACTACAAGAAGAACTTCCACTACTACTACTTCTAATATTACAAGAACAACCACTACTACTACTACAAGAAAAACCACTACCACTACTACTACTACTACTATTACAAGAACAACCACTACTACTACTACAATAACAACCACTACTACTACAACAAGAACCACCACTACTACTACTTCTAATATTACAAGAACAACCACTACTACTACTACAAGAACAACCACTACTAGTACTTCAAGAACAACCACTACAACTACCACTACTACTACTACAAGTACACCAATACTACTACAAAAACAACCACTTCTACTACTACTACTACTACAAGAACAACCACTACAACTACTACTACTACTACAAGTACACCAATACTACTACAAGAACAACCACTACTACTACTTCAAGAACAAGCACTACAACTACCACTACTACTTCTACAAGTACACCAATATTAACTACAAGAACAACCACTACTACTACTACCATTACAAGAACAACCACTACTACTACTACAAGAACAACCACTACTACTACTACTACTACTACTAGTTCAAGAACAACCACTACAACTACTACTACTACTAAAAGTGCAACCACTACTACTACAAGAACAACCACTACTACTACTACTACTTTTCCAAGAACAACCACTACTACTACTACAATAACAACCACTACTACTACAACAACAACAACCACTACTACTACTACAAGAACAACCTCTACTACTACTACTACAAGAACAACCAGTACTAATACTACAAGAACAACCACTACTACTATTACAAAAACATCCCCTACTACTACTACAAGAACAACCAGTACAACTACCACTTATACTACTACAAGAAGAACCATTACTACTAGTACTACTACTACTACAAGAGCAACCACTACTACTACTACAAGAACAACCTCTACTACTACTACTACAAGAACAACCACTACTAATACTACAAGAACAACCACTACTACTACTACAAAAACATCCCCTACTACTACTACAAGAACAACCAGTACAACTACCACTCATACTACTACAAGAAGAACCATTACTACTACTACTATTACTACTACTACTACTACAAGAGCAACCACTACTACTACTATAAGAACAACCTCTACTACTACTACTACAAGAACAACCACTACTAATACTACAAGAACAACCACTACTACTACAAGAACAACCACTACAACTTCCACTACTACTACTACAAGAAGAACCAGCACTACTACTACTACTACAAATACTACTACAACAACAACCACTACTACTACTACAAGAACAACCACTACTGCTACTACTACTATTACAAGAAAAACCACTATTACTACTAGTACTACAACTATTACAAGAACAACCACTACTACTTCTACAAGAACAACCAGGACCACTACTACTACTACTACAAGAACAACCACTACTACTACTACAAGAACAACCACTACAACAACTACTACTACTACTACAAGTACAACCACTACTAATACAAGAACAACCACTACTACTAGTACTACTATTACAAGAGCAACCACTACTACTACTACAAGAACAACCTCTTCTGCTACTACTACTACCACAAGAACAAGCACTACTACTACTACAAGAACAACCACTACTAAACTACTACTTCTACTACTACAAGAACAACCACTATTACTACTACAAGAACAAAGACCACTACTACTACTACTACAAGTACTACCACTTACTACTGCAAGAACAACCACTACTACTACTACCATTACAAGAACAACCACTAATACTACTACAAGATCAACCACTACTACTACTACTACTTCAAGAACAACCACTACAACTACTACAAGTGCAACCACTACTACTACAAGAACAACCACTACTACTACTAGTACTATTACAAGAACAACCACCACTACTACTACAATAACAACCACTACTACTACAAGAAGAACTTCCACTACTACTACTTCTAATATTACAAGAACAACCACTACTACTACTACAAGAAAAACCACTACCACTACTACTACTACTACTATTACAAGAACAACCACTACTACTACTACAATAACAACCACTACTACTACAACAAGAACCACCACTACTACTACTTCTATTATTACAAGAACAACCACTACTACTACTACAAGAACAACCACTACTACTACTTCAAGAACAACCACTACAACTACCACTACTACTACTACAAGTACACCAATACTACTACAAAAACAACCACTTCTACTACTACTACTACTACAAGAACAACCACTACAACCACTACTACTACTACAAGTACACCAATACTACTACAAGAACAACCACTACTACTACTTCAAGAACAACCACTACAACTACCACTACTACTACTACAAGTACACCAATATTAACTACAAGAACAACCACTACTACTACTACCATTACAAGAACAACCACTACTACTACTACAAGAACAACCACTACTACTACTACTACTACTACTAGTTCAAGAACAACCACTACAACTACTACTACTACTAAAAGTGCAACCACTACTACTACAAGAACAACCACCACTACTACTACTACTATTCCAAGAACAACCACTACTACTACTACAATAACAACCACTACTACTACAACAACAACAACCACTACTACTACTACAAGAACAACCTCTACTACTACTACTACAAGAACAACCAGTACTAATACTACAAGAACAACCACTACTACTACTACAAAAACATCCCCTACTACTACTACAAGAACAACCAGTACAACTACCACTTATACTTCTACAAGAAGAACCATTACTACTACTACTACTACTACAAGAGCAACCACTACTACTACTACAAGAACAACCTCTACTACTACTACTACAAGAACAACCACTACTAATACTACAAGAACAACCACTACCACTACTACAAAAACATCCCCTACTACTACTACAAGAACAACCAGTACAACTACCACTCATACTACTACAAGAAGAACCATTACTACTACTACTACTACTACTACTACTACTACAAGAGCAACCACTACTACTACTACAAGAACAACCTCTACTACTACTACTACAAGAACAACCACTACTAATACTACAAGAACAACCACTACTACTACAAGAACAACCACTACAACTTCCACTACTACTACTACAAGAAGAACCATCACTACTACTACTACTACAAATACTACTACAACAACAACCACTACTACTACTACAAGAACAACCACTACTGCTACTACTACTATTACAAGAAAAACCACTACTACTACTAGTACTACAACTATTACAAGAACAACCACTACTACTTCTACAAGAACAACCAGGACCACTACTACTACTACTACAAGAACAACCACTACTACTACTACAAGAACAACCACTACAACAACTACTACTACTACTACAAGTACAACCACTACTAATACAAGAACAACCACTACTACTAGTACTACTATTACAAGAGCAACCACTACTACTACTACAAGAACAACCTCTTCTGCTACTACTACTACCACAAGAACAAGCACTACTACTACTACAAGAACAACCACTACTAAACTACTACTTCTACTACTACAAGACCAACCACTATTACTACTACAAGAACAAAGACCACTACTACTACTTCTACTACAAGTACTACCACTTACTACTGCAAGAACAACCACTACTACTACTACCTTTACAAGAACAACCACTACTACTACTACAAGATCAACCACTACTACTACTACTACTTCAAGAACAACCACTACAACTACTACTACTACTACAAGTGCAACCACTACTACTACAAGAACAACCACTACTACTACTAGTACTATTACAAGAACAACCACTACTACTACTACAATAACAACCACTACTAGTACAAGAAGAACTTCCACTACTACTACTTCTAATATTACAAGAACAACCACTACTACTACTACAAGAAAACCACTACCACTACTACTACTACTACTATTACAAGAACAACCACTACTACTACTACAATAACAACCACTACTACTACAACAAGAACCACCACTACTACTACTTCTAATATTACAAGAACAACCACTACTACTACTACAAGAACAACCACTACTACTACTTCAAGAACAACCACTACAACTACCACTACTACTACTACAAGTACACCAATACTACTATAAAAACAACCACTTCTACTACTACTACTACTACAAGAACAACCACTACAACTACTACTACTACTACAAGTACACCAATACTACTACAAGAACAACCACTACTACTACTTCAAGAACAACCACTACAACTACCACTACTACTACTACAAGTACACCAATATTAACTACAAGAACAACCACTACTACTACTACCATTACAAGAACAACCACTACTACTACTACAAGAACAACCACTACTACTACTACTACTAGTTCAAGAACAACCACTACTAATACTACAAGAACAACCACTACTACTACTACAAAAACATCCCCTACTACTACTACAAGAACAACCAGTACAACTACCACTCATATTACTACAAGAAGAACCATTACTACTACTACTACTACTACTACTACTACTACTACTACTACTACTACAAGAGCAACCACTACTACTACTACAAGAACAACCTATACTACTACTACTACAAGAACAACCACTACTAATACTACAAGAACAACCACTACTACTACAAGAACAACCACTACAACTTCCACTACTACTACTACAAGAAGAACCATTACTACTACTACTACTACAAATACTACTACAACAACAACCACTACTACTACTACAAGAACAACCACTACTGCTACTACTACTATTACAAGAAAAACCACTACTACTACTAGTACTACAACTATTACAAGAACAACCACTACTACTTCTACAAGAACAACCAGGACCACTACTACTACTACTAAAATAAAAACCACTACTACTACTACAAGAACAACCACTACAACAACTACTACTACTACTACAAGTACAACCACTACTAATACAAGAACAACCACTACTACTAGTACTACTATTACAAGAGCAACCACTACTACTACTACAAGAACAACCTCTTCTGCTACTCCTAAAACCACAAGAACAAGCACTACTACTACTACAAGAACAACCACTACTAAACTACTACTTCTACTACTACAAGAACAACCACTATTACTACTACAAGAACAAAGACCACTACTACTACTACTACAAGCACTACCACTTACTACTGCAAGAACAACCACTACTACTACTACCATTACAAGAACAACCACTACTACTACTACAAGATCAACCACTACTACTACTACTACTACGTCAAGAACAACCACTACAACTACTACTACTACTACAAGTGCAACCACTACTACTACAAGAACAACCACTACTACTACTAGTACTATTACAAGAACAACCACTACTACTACTACAATAACAACCACTACTACTACAAGAAGAACTTCCACTACTACTACTTCTAATATTACAAGAACAACCACTACTACTACTACAAGAAAAACCACTACCACTACTACTACTACTACTATTACAAGAACAACCACTACTACTACTACAATAACAACCACTACTACTACAACAAGAACCACCACTACGACTACTTCTAATATTACAAGAACAACCACTACTACTACTACAAGAACAACCACTACTACTACTTCAAGAACAACCACTACAACTACCACTACTACTACTACAAGTACACCAATACTACTACAAAAACAACCACTTCTACTACTACTACTACTACAAGAACAACCACTACAACTACTACTACTACTACAAGTACACCAATACTACTACAAGAACAACCACTACTACTACTTCAAGAACAACCACTACAACTACCACTACTACTACTACAAGTACACCAATATTAACTACAAGAACAACCACTACTACTACTACCATTACAAGAACAACCACTACTACTACTACAAGAACAACCACTACTACTACTACTACTACTAGTTCAAGAACAACCACTACAACTACTACTACTACAAAAAGTGCAACCACTACTACTACAAGAACAACCACTACTCCTACTACTACTATTCCAAGAACAACCACTACTACTACTACAATAACAACCACTACTCCTACAACAACAACAACCACTACTACTACTACAAGAACAACCTCTACTACTACTACTACAAGAACAACCAGTACTAATACTACAAGAACAACCACTACTACTACTACAAAAACATCCCCTACTACTACTACAAGAACAACCAGTACAACTACCACTTATACTACTACAAGAAGAACCATTACTACTACTACTACTACTACTACAAGAGCAACCACTACTACTACTACAAGAACAACCTCTACTACTACTACTACAAGAACAACCACTACTAATACTACAAGAACAACCACTACTACTACAAGAACAACCACTACAACTTCCACTACTACTACTACAAGAAGAACCAGCACTACTACTACTACTACAAATACTACTACAACAACAACCACTACTACTACTACAAGAACAACCACTACTGCTACTACTACTATTACAAGAAAAACCACTACTACTACTAGTACTACAACTATTACAAGAACAACCACTACTACTTCTACAAGAACAACCAGGACCACTACTACTACTATTACAAGAACAACCACTACTACTACTACAAGAACAACCACTACAACAACTACTATTACTACTACAAGTACAACCACTACTAATACAAGAACAACCACTACTACTAGTACTACTATTACAAGAGCAACCACTACTACTACTACAAGAACAACCTCTTCTGCTACTACTACTACAACAAGAACAAGCACTACTACTACTACAAGAACAACCACTACTAAACTACTACTTCTACTACTACAAGAACAACCACTATTACTACTACAAGAACAAAGACCACTAATACTACTACTACTGCAAGTACTACCACTTACTACTGCAAGAACAACCACTACTACTACTACCATTACAAGAACAACCACTACTACTACTACAAGATCAACCACTACTACTTCAAGAACAACCACTACAACTACTACTACTACTACAAGTGCAACCACTACTACTACAAGAACAACCACTACTACTACTAGTACTATTACAAGAACAACCACCACTACTACTACAATAACAACCACTACTACTACAAGAAGAACTTCCACTACTACTACTTCTAATATTACAAGAACAACCACTACTACTACTACAAGAAAAACCACTACCACTACTACTACTACTACTATTACAAGAACAACCACTACTACTACTACAATAACAACCACTACTACTACTACTATTACAATACAACCACTACTAGTAATAGAACAACCACTACTACTACTACCATTACAAGAACAACCACTACTACTACTACAAGAACAACCACTACTACTACTACTACTTCAAGAACAACCACTACAACTACTACTACTACTAAAAGTGCCACCACTACTACTACAAGAACAACCACTACTACTACTACTACTATTGCAAGAACAACCACTACTACTACTACAATAACAACCACTACTACTACAACAAGAACCACCACTACTACTACTTCTAATATTACAAGAACAACCACTACTACTACTACAAGAAAACCCACTACTACTACTACTACAACTACTACTACAAGAACAACCACTACTACTACTACAAGAACAACCACTACAACTACCACTACTACTACTACAAGTACACCCATACTACTACAAGAACAACCACTTCTACTACTACTACTACTACAAGAACAACCACTACAACTACTACTACTACAAGTACACCAATACTGCTACAAGAACAACCACTACTATTACAACAAGAACCACCAGTACTACTACTAATATTACAAGAACAACCACTACTACTTCTACAAGAACAACCACTTCTACTACTACTACTACTACAAGAACAACCACTACTACTACTACTACTACTACTACTACTACTACTACTACAAGAAAAACCACTACAACTACTACTACTATTACTACTACTACTACTACAAGAACAACCACTACTACTACTACAAGAACAAAGACCACTACTACTACTACTATTACAATACAAACACTACTAGTAATAGAACAACCACTACTACTACTACCATTACAAGAACAACAACTACTACTACTACAAGAACAACCACCACTACTACTACTACTTCAAGAACAACCACTACAACTACTACTACTACTAAAAGTGCCACCACTACTACTACAAGAACAACCCCTACTACTACTACAATAACAACCACTACTACTACAACAAGAACCACCACTACTACTACTTCTAATATTACAAGAACAACCACTACTACTACTACAAGAAAACCCACTACTACTACTACTACTACTACTACAAGAACAACCACTACTACTACTACAAGAACAACCACTACAACTACCACTACTACTACTACAAGTACACCCATACTACTACAAGAAAAAACACTTCTACTACTACTACTACTACAAGAACAACCACTACAACTACTACTACTACTACTACAAGTACACCAATACTGCTACAAGAACAACCACTACTACTACAACAAGAACCACCAGTACTACTACTAATATTACAAGAACAACCACTACTACTTCTACAAGAACAACCACTTCTACTACTACTACTACTACAAGAACAACCACTACTACTACTACTACTACTACTACTACTACTACTACAAGAAAAACCACTACAACTACTACTACTATTACTACTACTACTACTACAAGTACAACCACTACTACTACTACAAGAACAACCACTACTACTACAACAAGAACAACCACTACTATTGCTACTACTATTACAAAAACAAGCACTACTACTACTACAAGAACAACCACTTCTACTAGTACTACTACTACTACAAGAACAACCACTACTACTACTACTAGTACCACTACAACAAGATCAACCACTACAACTACTACAAGAACAACCACTATTAGTACTACATCTACAACTATTACAAGAACAACCACTACTACTACTACAAAAACAACCACCACTACTACTGCTACTACTACAACTATTACAAGAACAACCACTACTACTACTACTAATACAACTATTTTAAGACCAACCACTACAGGTACTACTACTACAACTATTACAAGAACAACCGCTACTACTACTACAAGAACAAACTCAACTTCTACAATGAGAACCACCACTACTACTACTACAAGAACAACCACTACAACTACCACTACTACTACTACAAGAAGAACCATTACTACTACTACTACTACTACTACTACTACTACTACTACTACAACCACTACTACTACAAGAACAACCTGTACTACTACTACAAGAACAACCACTACTGATACTACTACTATTACAAGAAAAACCACTACTACTACTAGTACTACAACTATTACAAGAACAACCACTACTACTTCTACAAGAACAACCAGGACCACTACTACTACTACTAAAATAAAAACCACTACTACTACTACAAGAACAACCACTACAACAACTACTACTACTACTACAAGTACAACCACTACTAATACAAGAACAACCACTACTACTAGTACTACTATTACAAGAGCAACCACTACTACTACTACAAGAACAACCTCTTCTGCTACTACTACTACCACAAGAACAAGCACTACTACTACTACAAGAACAACCACTACTAAACTACTACTTCTACTACTACAAGAACAACCACTATTACTACTACAAGAACAAAGACCACTACTACTACTACTACTACAAGCACTACCACTTACTACTGCAAGAACAACCACTACTACTACTACCTTTACAAGAACAACCACTACTACTACTACAAGATCAACCACTACTACTACTACTACTACTACTTCAAGAACAACCACTACAACTACTCCTACTACAAGTGCAACCAATACTACTACAAGAACAACCAGTACTACTACTAGTACTATTACAAGAACAACCACTACTACTACTACAATAACAACCACTACTACTACAAGAAGAACTTCCACTACTACTACTTCTAATATTACAAGAACAACCACTACTACTACTACAAGAAAAACCACTACCACTACTACTACTACTACTATTACAAGAACAACCACTACTACTACTACAATAACAACCACTACTACTACAACAAGAACCACCACTACTACTACTTCTAATATTACAAGAACAACCACTACTACTACTACAAGAACAACCACTACTAGTACTTCAAGAACAACCACTACAACTACCACTACTACTACTACAAGTACACCAATACTACTACAAAAACAACCACTTCTACTACTACTACTACTACAAGAACAACCACTACAACTACTACTACTACTACAAGTACACCAATACTACTACAAGAACAACCACTACTACTACTTCAAGAACAAGCACTACAACTACCACTACTACTTCTACAAGTACACCAATATTAACTACAAGAACAACCACTACTACTACTACCATTACAAGAACAACCACTACTACTACTACAAGAACAACCACTACTACTACTACTACTACTACTAGTTCAAGAACAACCACTACAACTACTACTACTACTAAAAGTGCAACCACTACTACTACAAGAACAACCACTACTACTACTACTACTATTCCAAGAACAACCACTACTACTACTACAATAACAACCACTACTACTACAACAACAACAACCACTACTACTACTACAAGAACAACCTCTACTACTACTACTACAAGAACAACCAGTACTAATACTACAAGAACAACCACTACTACTATTACAAAAACATCCCCTACTACTACTACAAGAACAACCAGTACAACTACCACTTATACTACTACAAGAAGAACCATTACTACTAGTACTACTACTACTACAAGAGCAACCACTACTACTACTACAAGAACAACCTCTACTACTACTACTACAAGAACAACCACTACTAATACTACAAGAACAACCACTACTACTACTACAAAAACATCCCCTACTACTACTACAAGAACAACCAGTACAACTACCACTCATACTACTACAAGAAGAACCATTACTACTACTACTACTACTACTACTACTACTACAAGAGCAACCACTACTACTACTATAAGAACAACCTCTACTACTACTACTACAAGAACAACCACTACTAATACTACAAGAACAACCACTACTACTACAAGAACAACCACTACAACTTCCACTACTACTACTACAAGAAGAACCAGCACTACTACTACTACTACAAATACTACTACAACAACAACCACTACTACTACTACAAGAACAACCACTACTGCTACTACTACTATTACAAGAAAAACCACTATTACTACTAGTACTACAACTATTACAAGAACAACCACTACTACTTCTACAAGAACAGCCAGGACCACTACTACTACTACTACAAGAACAACCACTACTACTACTACAAGA
Organism: Alligator mississippiensis; assembly: GCF_030867095.1. Lineage (NCBI taxonomy): Eukaryota > Metazoa > Chordata > Crocodylia > Alligatoridae > Alligator > Alligator mississippiensis. The sequence goes on along the minus strand of NW_026775303.1, from coordinate 38,476 downwards.
ACAACCACTACAACAACTACTACTACTACTACAAGTACAACCACTACTAATACAAGAACAACCACTACTACTAGTACTACTATTACAAGAGCAACCACTACTACTACTACAAGAACAACCTCTTCTGCTACTACTACTACCACAAGAACAAGCACTACTACTACTACAAGAACAACCACTACTAAACTACTACTTCTACTACTACAAGAACAACCACTATTACTACTACAAGAACAAAGACCACTACTACTACTACTACAAGTACTACCACTTACTACTGCAAGAACAACCACTACTACTACTACCATTAGAAGAACAACCACTAATACTACTACAAGATCAACCACTACTACTACTACTACTTCAAGAACAACCACTACAACTACTACAAGTGCAACCACTACTACTACAAGAACAACCACTACTACTACTAGTACTATTACAAGAACAACCACCACTACTACTACAATAACAACCACTACTACTACAAGAAGAACTTCCACTACTACTACTTCTAATATTACAAGAACAACCACTACTACTACTACAAGAAAAACCACTACCACTACTACTACTACTACTATTACAAGAACAACCACTACTACTACTACAATAACAACCACTACTACTACAACAAGAACCACCACTACTACTACTTCTATTATTACAAGAACAACCACTACTACTACTACAAGAACAACCACTACTACTACTTCAAGAACAACCACTACAACTACCACTACTACTACTACAAGTACACCAATACTACTACAAAAACAACCACTTCTACTACTACTACTACTACAAGAACAACCACTACAACCACTACTACTACTACAAGTACACCAATACTACTACAAGAACAACCACTACTACTACTTCAAGAACAACCACTACAACTACCACTACTACTACTACAAGTACACCAATATTAACTACAAGAACAACCACTACTACTACTACCATTACAAGAACAACCACTACTACTACTACAAGAACAACCACTACTACTACTACTACTACTAGTTCAAGAACAACCACTACAACTACTACTACTACTAAAAGTGCAACCACTACTACTACAAGAACAACCACCACTACTACTACTACTATTCCAAGAACAACCACTACTACTACTACAATAACAACCACTACTACTACAACAACAACAACCACTACTACTACTACAAGAACAACCTCTACTACTACTACTACAAGAACAACCAGTACTAATACTACAAGAACAACCACTACTACTACTACAAAAACATCCCCTACTACTACTACAAGAACAACCAGTACAACTACCACTTATACTTCTACAAGAAGAACCATTACTACTACTACTACTACTACAAGAGCAACCACTATTACTACTACAAGAACAACCTCTACTACTACTACTACAAGAACAACCACTACTAATACTACAAGAACAACCACTACCACTACTACAAAAACATCCCCTACTACTACTACAAGAACAACCAGTACAACTACCACTCATACTACTACAAGAAGAACCATTACTACTACTACTACTACTACTACTACTACTACAAGAGCAACCACTACTACTACTACAAGAACAACCTCTACTACTACTACTACAAGAACAACCACTACTAATACTACAAGAACAACCACTACTACTACAAGAACAACCACTACAACTTCCACTACTACTACTACAAGAAGAACCATCACTACTACTACTACTACAAATACTACTACAACAACAACCACTACTACTACTACAAGAACAACCACTACTGCTACTACTACTATTACAAGAAAAACCACTACTACTACTAGTACTACAACTATTACAAGAACAACCACTACTACTTCTACAAGAACAACCAGGACCACTACTACTACTACTACAAGAACAACCACTACTACTACTACAAGAACAACCACTACAACAACTACTACTACTACTACAAGTACAACCACTACTAATACAAGAACAACCACTACTACTAGTACTACTATTACAAGAGCAACCACTACTACTACTACAAGAACAACCTCTTCTGCTACTACTACTACCACAAGAACAAGCACTACTACTACTACAAGAACAACCACTACTAAACTACTACTTCTACTACTACAAGAAAAACCACTATTACTACTACAAGAACAAAGACCACTACTACTACTACTACAAGTACTACCACTTACTACTGCAAGAACAACCACTACTACTACTACCATTACAAGAACAACCACTAATACTACTACAAGATCAACCACTACTACTACTACTACTACTTCAAGAACAACCACTACAACTACTACAAGTGCAACCACTACTACTACAAGAACAACCACTACTACTACTAGTACTATTACAAGAACAACCACTACTACTACTACAATAACAACCACTACTACTACAACAAGAACTTCCACTACTACTACTTCTAATATTACAAGAACAACCACTACTACTACTACAAGAAAAACCACTACCACTACTACTACTACTACTATTACAAGAACAACCACTACTACTACTACAATAACAACCACTACTACTACAACAAGAACCACCACTACTACTACTTCTAATATTACAAGAACAACCACTACTACTACTACAAGAACAACCACTACTACTACTACTACTACTACTTCAAGAACAACCACTACAACTACTACTACTACTAAAAGTGCAACCACTACTACTACAAGAACAACCACTACTACTACTGCTATTCCAAGAACAACCACTACTACTACTACAATAACAACCACTACTACTACAACAACAACAACCACTACTACTACTACAAGAACAACCACTACTAAACTACTACTTCTACTACTACAAGAACAACCACTATTACTACTACAAGAACAAAGACCACTACTACTACTATTACTACAAGTACTACCACTTACTACTGCAAGAACAACCACTACTACTACTACCATTACAAGAACAACCACTACTACTACTACAAGATCAACCACTACTACTACTACTACTACTTCAAGAACAACCACTACAACTACTACTACTACTACAAGTGCAACCACTACTACTACAAGAACAACCACTACTACTACTAGTACTATTACAAGAACAACCACTACTACTACTACAATAACAACCACTACTACTACAACAAGAACCACCACTACTACTACTTCTAATATTACAAGAACAACCACTACTACTACTACAAGAAAAACCACTACCACTACTACTACTACTACTATTACAAGAACAACCACTACTACTACTACAATAACAACCACTACTACTACAACAAGAACCACCACTACTACTACTTCTAATATTACAAGAACAACCACTACTACTACTACAAGAACAACCACTACTACTACTTCAAGAACAACCACTACAACTACCACTACTACTACTACAAGTACACCAATACTACTACAAAAACAACCACTTCTACTACTACTACTACTACTACTACAAGAACAACCACTACAACTACTACTACTACTACAAGTACACCAATACTACTACAAGAACAACCACTACTACTACTTCAAGAACAACCACTACAACTACCACTACTACTACTACAAGTACACCAATATTAACTACAAGAACAACCACTACTACTACTACCATTACAAGAACAACCACTACTACTACTACAAGAACAACCACTACTACTACTACTACTATTCCAAGAACAACCACTACTACTACTACAATAACAACCACTACTACTACAACAACAACAACCACTACTACTACTACAAGAACAACCTCTACTACTACTACTACAAGAACAACCAGTACTAATACTACAAGAACAACCACTACTACTACTACAAAAACATCCCCTACTACTACTACAAGAACTACCAGTACAACTACCACTTATAATACTACAAGAAGAACCATTACTACTACTACTACTACTACAAGAGCAACCACTACTACTACTACAAGAACAACCTCTACTACTACTACTACAAGAACAACCACTACTAATACTACAAGAACAACCACTACCACAACTACAAAAACATCCCCTACTACTACTACAAGAACAACCAGTACAACTACCACTCATACTACTACAAGAAGAACCATTACTACTACTACTACTACTACTACTACTACAAGAGCAACCACTACTACTACTACAAGAACAACCTCTACTACTACTACTACAAGAACAACCACTACTAATACTACAAGAACAACCACTACTACTACAAGAACAACCACTACAACTTCCACTACTACTACTACAAGAAGAACCATCACTACTACTACTACTACAAATACTACTACAACAACAACCACTACTACTACTACAAGAACAACCACTACTGCTACTACTACTATTAAAAGAAAAACCACTACTACTACTAGTACTACAACAATTACAAGAACAACCACTACTACTTCTACAAGAACAACCAGGACCACTACTACTACTACTACAAGAACAACCACTACTACTACTACAAGAACAACCACTACAACAACTACTACTACTACTACAAGTACAACCACTACTAATACAAAAACAACCACTACTACTAGTACTACTATTACAAGAGCAACCACTACTACTACTACAAGAACAACCTCTTCTGCTACTACTACTACCACAAGAACAAGCACTACTACTACTACAAGAACAACCACTACTAAACTACTACTTCTACTACTACAAGACCAACCACTATTACTACTACAAGAACAAAGACCACTACTACTACTTCTACTACAAGTACTACCACTTACTACTGCAAGAACAACCACTACTACTACTACCTTTACAAGAACAACCACTACTACTACTACAAGATCAACCACTACTACTACTACTACTTCAAGAACAACCACTACAACTACTACTACTACTACAAGTGCAACCACTACTACTACAAGAACAACCACTACTACTACTAGTACTATTACAAGAACAACCACTACTACTACTACAATAACAACCACTACTAGTACAAGAAGAACTTCCACTACTACTACTTCTAATATTACAAGAACAACCACTACTACTACTACAAGAAAACCACTACCACTACTACTACTACTACTATTACAAGAACAACCACTACTACTACTACAATAACAACCACTACTACTACAACAAGAACCACCACTACTACTACTTCTAATATTACAAGAACAACCACTACTACTACTACAAGAACAACCACTACTACTACTTCAAGAACAACCACTACAACTACCACTACTACTACTACAAGTACACCAATACTACTACAAAAACAACCACTTCTACTACTACTACTACTACAAGAACAACCACTACAACTACTACTACTACTACAAGTACACCAATACTACTACAAGAACAACCACTACTACTACTTCAAGAACAACCACTACAACTACCACTACTACTACTACAAGTACACCAATATTAACTACAAGAACAACCACTACTACTACTACCATTACAAGAACAACCACTACTACTACTACAAGAACAACCACTACTACTACTACTACTAGTTCAAGAACAACCACTACTAATACTACAAGAACAACCACTACTACTACTACAAAAACATCCCCTACTACTACTACAAGAACAACCAGTACAACTACCACTCATATTACTACAAGAAGAACCATTACTACTACTACTACTACTACTACTACTACTACTACTACTACTACTACTACTACAAGAGCAACCACTACTACTACTACAAGAACAACCTATACTACTACTACTACAAGAACAACCACTACTAATACTACAAGAACAACCACTACTACTACAAGAACAACCACTACAACTTCCACTACTACTACTACAAGAAGAACCATTACTACTACTACTACTACAAATACTACTACAACAACAACCACTACTACTACTACAAGAACAACCACTACTGCTACTACTACTATTACAAGAAAAACCACTACTACTACTAGTACTACAACTATTACAAGAACAACCACTACTACTTCTACAAGAACAACCAGGACCACTACTACTACTACTAAAATAAAAACCACTACTACTACTACAAGAACAACCACTACAACAACTACTACTACTACTACAAGTACAACCACTACTAATACAAGAACAACCACTACTACTAGTACTACTATTACAAGAGCAACCACTACTACTACTACAAGAACAACCTCTTCTGCTACTCCTAAAACCACAAGAACAAGCACTACTACTACTACAAGAACAACCACTACTAAACTACTACTTCTACTACTACAAGAACAACCACTATTACTACTACAAGAACAAAGACCACTACTACTACTACTACAAGCACTACCACTTACTACTGCAAGAACAACCACTACTACTACTACCATTACAAGAACAACCACTACTACTACTACAAGATCAACCACTACTACTACTACTACTACGTCAAGAACAACCACTACAACTACTACTACTACTACAAGTGCAACCACTACTACTACAAGAACAACCACTACTACTACTAGTACTATTACAAGAACAACCACTACTACTACTACAATAACAACCACTACTACTACAAGAAGAACTTCCACTACTACTACTTCTAATATTACAAGAACAACCACTACTACTACTACAAGAAAAACCACTACCACTACTACTACTACTACTATTACAAGAACAACCACTACTACTACTACAATAACAACCACTACTACTACAACAAGAACCACCACTACGACTACTTCTAATATTACAAGAACAACCACTACTACTACTACAAGAACAACCACTACTACTACTTCAAGAACAACCACTACAACTACCACTACTACTACTACAAGTACACCAATACTACTACAAAAACAACCACTTCTACTACTACTACTACTACAAGAACAACCACTACAACAACTACTACTACTACAAGTACACCAATACTACTACAAGAACAACCACTACTACTACTTCAAGAACAACCACTACAACTACCACTACTACTACTACAAGTACACCAATATTAACTACAAGAACAACCACTACTACTACTACCATTACAAGAACAACCACTACTACTACTACAAGAACAACCACTACTACTACTACTACTACTAGTTCAAGAACAACCACTACAACTACTACTACTACAAAAAGTGCAACCACTACTACTACAAGAACAACCACTACTCCTACTACTACTATTCCAAGAACAACCACTACTACTACTACAATAACAACCACTACTCCTACAACAACAACAACCACTACTACTACTACAAGAACAACCTCTACTACTACTACTACAAGAACAACCAGTACTAATACTACAAGAACAACCACTACTACTACTACAAAAACATCCCCTACTACTACTACAAGAACAACCAGTACAACTACCACTTATACTACTACAAGAAGAACCATTACTACTACTACTACTACTACTACAAGAGCAACCACTACTACTACTACAAGAACAACCTCTACTACTACTACTACAAGAACAACCACTACTAATACTACAAGAACAACCACTACTACTACAAGAACAACCACTACAACTTCCACTACTACTACTACAAGAAGAACCATCACTACTACTACTACTACAAATACTACTACAACAACAACCACTACTACTACTACAAGAACAACCACTACTGCTACTACTACTATTACAAGAAAAACCACTACTACTACTAGTACTACAACTATTACAAGAACAACCACTACTACTTCTACAAGAACAACCAGGACCACTACTACTACTATTACAAGAACAACCACTACTACTACTACAAGAACAACCACTACAACAACTACTATTACTACTACAAGTACAACCACTACTAATACAAGAACAACCACTACTACTAGTACTACTATTACAAGAGCAACCACTACTACTACTACAAGAACAACCTCTTCTGCTACTACTACTACCACAAGAACAAGCACTACTACTACTACAAGAACAACCACTACTAAACTACTACTTCTACTACTACAAGAACAACCACTATTACTACTACAAGAACAAAGACCACTAATACTACTACTACTGCAAGTACTACCACTTACTACTGCAAGAACAACCACTACTACTACTACCATTACAAGAACAACCACTACTACTACTACAAGATCAACCACTACTACTTCAAGAACAACCACTACAACTACTACTACTACTACAAGTGCAACCACTACTACTACAAGAACAACCACTACTACTACTAGTACTATTACAAGAACAACCACCACTACTACTACAATAACAACCACTACTACTACTACTATTACAATACAACCACTACTAGTAATAGAACAACCACTACTACTACTACCATTACAAGAACAACCACTACTACTACTACAAGAACAACCACTACTACTACTACTACTTCAAGAACAACCACTACAACTACTACTACTACTAAAAGTGCCACCACTACTACTACAAGAACAACCACTACTACTACTACTACTATTGCAAGAACAACCACTACTACTACTACAATAACAACCACTACTACTACAACAAGAACCACCACTACTACTACTTCTAATATTACAAGAACAACCACTACTACTACTACAAGAAAACCCACTACTACTACTACTACAACTACTACTACAAGAACAACCACTACTACTACTACAAGAACAACCACTACAACTACCACTACTACTACTACAAGTACACCCATACTACTACAAGAACAACCACTTCTACTACTACTACTACTACAAGAACAACCACTACAACTACTACTACTACAAGTACACCAATACTGCTACAAGAACAACCACTACTATTACAACAAGAACCACCAGTACTACTACTAATATTACAAGAACAACCACTACTACTTCTACAAGAACAACCACTTCTACTACTACTACTACTACAAGAACAACCACTACTACTACTACTACTACTACTACTACTACTACTACAAGAAAAACCACTACAACTACTACTACTATTACTACTACTACTACTACAAGAACAACCACTACTACTACTACAAGAACAAAGACCACTACTACTACTACTATTACAATACAAACACTACTAGTAATAGAACAACCACTACTACTACTACCATTACAAGAACAACAACTACTACTACTACAAGAACAACCACTACTACTACTACTACTTCAAGAACAACCACTACAACTACTACTACTACTAAAAGTGCCACCACTACTACTACAAGAACAACCCCTACTACTACTACAATAACAACCACTACTACTACAACAAGAACCACCACTACTACTACTTCTAATATTACAAGAACAACCACTACTACTACTACAAGAAAACCCACTACTACTACTACTACTACTACTACAAGAACAACCACTACTACTACTACAAGAACAACCACTACAACTACCACTACTACTACTACAAGTACACCCATACTACTACAAGAAAAAACACTTCTACTACTACTACTACTACAAGAACAACCACTACAACTACTACTACTACTACTACAAGTACACCAATACTGCTACAAGAACAACCACTACTACTACAACAAGAACCACCAGTACTACTACTAATATTACAAGAACAACCACTACTACTTCTACAAGAACAACCACTTCTACTACTACTACTACTACAAGAACAACCACTACTACTACTACTACTACTACTACTACTACTACTACTACTACAAGAAAAACCACTACAACTACTACTACTATTACTACTACTACTACTACAAGTACAACCACTACTACTACTACAAGAACAACCACTACTACTACAACAAGAACAACCACTACTATTGCTACTACTATTACAAAAACAAGCACTACTACTACTACAAGAACAACCACTTCTACTAGTACTACTACTACTACAAGAACAACCACTACTACTACTACTAGTACCACTACAACAAGATCAACCACTACAACTACTACAAGAACAACCACTATTAGTACTACATCTACAACTATTACAAGAACAACCACTACTACTACTACAAAAACAACCACCACTACTACTGCTACTACTACAACTATTACAAGAACAACCACTACTACTACTACTAATACAACTATTTTAAGACCAACCACTACAGGTACTACTACTACAACTATTACAAGAACAACCGCTACTACTACTACAAGAACAAACTCAACTTCTACAATGAGAACCACCACTACTACTACTACAAGAACAACCACTACAACTACCACTACTACTACTACAAGAAGAACCATTACTACTACTACTACTACTACTACTACTACTACTACTACTACTACAACCACTACTACTACAAGAACAACCTGTACTACTACTACAAGAACAACCACTACTGATACTACTACTATTACAAGAAAAACCACTACTACTACTAGTACTACAACTATTACAAGAACAACCACTACTACTTCTACAAGAACAACCAGGACCACTACTACTACTACTAAAATAAAAACCACTACTACTACTACAAGAACAACCACTACAACAACTACTACTACTACTACAAGTACAACCACTACTAATACAAGAACAACCACTACTACTAGTACTACTATTACAAGAGCAACCACTACTACTACTACAAGAACAACCTCTTCTGCTACTACTACTACCACAAGAACAAGCACTACTACTACTACAAGAACAACCACTACTAAACTACTACTTCTACTACTACAAGAACAACCACTATTACTACTACAAGAACAAAGACCACTACTACTACTACTACTACAAGCACTACCACTTACTACTGCAAGAACAACCACTACTACTACTACCTTTACAAGAACAACCACTACTACTACTACAAGATCAACCACTACTACTACTACTACTACTACTTCAAGAACAACCACTACAACTACTCCTACTACAAGTGCAACCAATACTACTACAAGAACAACCAGTACTACTACTAGTACTATTACAAGAACAACCACTACTACTACTACAATAACAACCACTACTACTACAAGAAGAACTTCCACTACTACTACTTCTAATATTACAAGAACAACCACTACTACTACTACAAGAAAAACCACTACCACTACTACTACTACTACTATTACAAGAACAACCACTACTACTACTACAATAACAACCACTACTACTACAACAAGAACCACCACTACTACTACTTCTAATATTACAAGAACAACCACTACTACTACTACAAGAACAACCACTACTAGTACTTCAAGAACAACCACTACAACTACCACTACTACTACTACAAGTACACCAATACTACTACAAAAACAACCACTTCTACTACTACTACTACTACAAGAACAACCACTACAACTACTACTACTACTACAAGTACACCAATACTACTACAAGAACAACCACTACTACTACTTCAAGAACAAGCACTACAACTACCACTACTACTTCTACAAGTACACCAATATTAACTACAAGAACAACCACTACTACTACTACCATTACAAGAACAACCACTACTACTACTACAAGAACAACCACTACTACTACTACTACTACTAGTTCAAGAACAACCACTACAACTACTACTACTACTAAAAGTGCAACCACTACTACTACAAGAACAACCACTACTACTACTACTACTATTCCAAGAACAACCACTACTACTACTACAATAACAACCACTACTACTACAACAACAACAACCACTACTACTACTACAAGAACAACCTCTACTACTACTACTACAAGAACAACCAGTACTAATACTACAAGAACAACCACTACTACTATTACAAAAACATCCCCTACTACTACTACAAGAACAACCAGTACAACTACCACTTATACTACTACAAGAAGAACCATTACTACTAGTACTACTACTACTACAAGAGCAACCACTACTACTACTACAAGAACAACCTCTACTACTACTACTACAAGAACAACCACTACTAATACTACAAGAACAACCACTACTACTACTACAAAAACATCCCCTACTACTACTACAAGAACAACCAGTACAACTACCACTCATACTACTACAAGAAGAACCATTACTACTACTACTACTACTACTACTACTACTACAAGAGCAACCACTACTACTACTATAAGAACAACCTCTACTACTACTACTACAAGAACAACCACTACTAATACTACAAGAACAACCACTACTACTACAAGAACAACCACTACAACTTCCACTACTACTACTACAAGAAGAACCAGCACTACTACTACTACTACAAATACTACTACAACAACAACCACTACTACTACTACAAGAACAACCACTACTGCTACTACTACTATTACAAGAAAAACCACTACTACTACTAGTACTACAACTATTACAAGAACAACCACTACTACTTCTACAAGAACAACCAGGACCACTACTACTACTACTACAAGAACAACCACTACTACTACTACAAGAACAACCACTACAACAACTACTACTACTACTACAAGTACAACCACTACTAATACAAGAACAACCACTACTACTAGTACTACTATTACAAGAGCAACCACTACTACTACTACAAGAACAACCTCTTCTGCTACTACTACTACCACAAGAACAAGCACTACTACTACTACAAGAACAACCACTACTAAACTACTACTTCTACTACTACAAGAACAACCACTATTACTACTACAAGAACAAAGACCACTACTACTACTACTACAAGTACTACCACTTACTACTGCAAGAACAACCACTACTACTACTACCATTACAAGAACAACCACTAATACTACTACAAGATCAACCACTACTACTACTACTACTTCAAGAACAACCACTACAACTACTACAAGTGCAACCACTACTACTACAAGAACAACCACTACTACTACTAGTACTATTACAAGAACAACCACCACTACTACTACAATAACAACCACTACTACTACAAGAAGAACTTCCACTACTACTACTTCTAATATTACAAGAACAACCACTACTACTACTACAAGAAAAACCACTACCACTACTACTACTACTATTACAAGAACAACCACTACTACTACTACAATAACAACCACTACTACTACAACAAGAACCACCACTACTACTACTTCTATTATTACAAGAACAACCACTACTACTACTACAAGAACAACCACTACTACTACTTCAAGAACAACCACTACAACTACCACTACTACTACTACAAGTACACCAATACTACTACAAAAACAACCACTTCTACTACTACTACTACTACAAGAACAACCACTACAACCACTACTACTACTACAAGTACACCAATACTACTACAAGAACAACCACTACTACTACTTCAAGAACAACCACTACAACTACCACTACTACTACTACAAGTACACCAATATTAACTACAAGAACAACCACTACTACTACTACCATTACAAGAACAACCACTACTACTACTACAAGAACAACCACTACTACTACTACTACTACTAGTTCAAGAACAACCACTACAACTACTACTACTACTAAAAGTGCAACCACTACTACTACAAGAACAACCACCACTACTACTACTACTATTCCAAGAACAACCACTACTACTACTACAATAACAACCACTACTACTACAACAACAACAACCACTACTACTACTACAAGAACAACCTCTACTACTACTACTACAAGAACAACCAGTACTAATACTACAAGAACAACCACTACTACTACTACAAAAACATCCCCTACTACTACTACAAGAACAACCAGTACAACTACCACTTATACTTCTACAAGAAGAACCATTACTACTACTACTACTACTACAAGAGCAACCACTACTACTACTACAAGAACAACCTCTACTACTACTACTACAAGAACAACCACTACTAATACTACAAGAACAACCACTACCACTACTACAAAAACATCCCCTACTACTACTACAAGAACAACCAGTACAACTACCACTCATACTACTACAAGAAGAACCATTACTACTACTACTACTACTACTACTACTACTACAAGAGCAACCACTACTACTACTACAAGAACAACCTCTACTACTACTACTACAAGAACAACCACTACTAATACTACAAGAACAACCACTACTACTACAAGAACAACCACTACAACTTCCACTACTACTACTACAAGAAGAACCATCACTACTACTACTACTACAAATACTACTACAACAACAACCACTACTACTACTACAAGAACAACCACTACTGCTACTACTACTATTACAAGAAAAACCACTACTACTACTAGTACTACAACTATTACAAGAACAACCACTACTACTTCTACAAGTACAACCAGGACCACTACTACTACTACTACAAGAACAACCACTACTACTACTACAAGAACAACCACTACAACAACTACTACTACTACTACAAGTACAACCACTACTAATACAAAAACAGCCACTACTACTATTACTACTATTACAAGAGCAACCACTACTACTACTACAAGAACAACCTCTTCTGCTACTACTACTACCACAAGAACAAGCACTACTACTACTACAAGAACAACCACTACTAAACTACTACTTCTACTACTACAAGAACAACCACTATTACTACTACAAGAACAAAGACCACTACTACTACTACTACTACAAGTACTACCACTTACTACTGCAAGAACAACCACTACTACTACTACCATTACAAGAACAACCACTACTACTACTACAAGATCAACCACTACTACTACTACTACTTCAAGAACAACCACTACAACTACTACTACTACTACAAGTGCAACCACTACTACTACAAGAACAACCACTACTACTACTAGTACTATTACAAGAACAACCACTACTACTACTACAATAACAACCACTACTAGTACAAGAAGAACTTCCACTACTACTACTTCTAATATTACAAGAACAACCACTACTACTACTACAAGAAAACCACTACCACTACTACTACTACTACTATTACAAGAACAACCACTACTACTACTACAATAACAACCACTACTACTACAACAAGAACCACCACTACTACTACTTCTAATATTACAAGAACAACCACTACTACTACTACAAGAACAACCACTACTACTACTTCAAGAACAACCACTACAACTACCACTACTACTACTACAAGTACACCAATACTACTACAAAAACAACCACTTCTACTACTACTACTACTACAAGAACAACCACTACAACTACTACTACTACTACAAGTACACCAATACTACTACAAGAACAACCACTACTACTACTTCAAGAACAACCACTACAACTACCACTACTACTACTACAAGTACACCAATATTAACTACAAGAACAACCACTACTACTACTACCATTACAAGAAAAACCACTACTACTACTACAAGAACAACCACTACTACTACTACTACTAGTACAAGAACAACCACTACTAATACTACAAGAACAACCACTACTACTACTACAAAAACATCCCCTACTACTACTACAAGAACAACCAGTACAACTACCACTCATATTACTACAAGAAGAACCATTACTACTACTACTACTACTACTACTACTACTACTACTACAAGAGCAACCACTACTACTACTACAAGAACAACCTATACTACTACTACTACAAGAACAACCACTACTAATACTACAAGAACAACCACTACTACTACAAGAACAACCACTACAACTTCCACTACTACTACTACAAGAAGAACCATTACTACTACTACTACTACAAATACTACTACAACAACAACCACTACTACTACTACAAGAACAACCACTACTGCTACTACTACTATTACAAGAAAAACCACTACTACTACTAGTACTACAACTATTACAAGAACAACCACTACTACTTCTACAAGAACAACCAGGACCACTACTACTACTACTAAAATAAAAACCACTACTACTACTACAAGAACAACCACTACAACAACTACTACTACTACTACTACAAGTACAACCACTACTAATACAAGAACAACCACTACTACTAGTACTACTATTACAAGAGCAACCACTACTACTACTACAAGAACAACCTCTTCTGCTACTACTACTACCACAAGAACAAGCACTACTACTACTACAAGAACAACCACTACTAAACTACTACTTCTACTACTACAAGAACAACCACTATTACTACTACAAGAACAAAGACCACTACTACTACTACTACTACAAGCACTACCACTTACTACTGCAAGAACAACCACTACTACTACTACCTTTACAAGAACAACCACTACTACTACTACAAGATCAACCACTACTACTACTACTACTACTACTTCAAGAACAACCACTACAACTACTACTACTACAAGTGCAACCAATACTACTACAAGAACAACCAGTACTACTACTAGTACTATTACAAGAACAACCACTACTACTACTACAATAACAACCACTACTACTACAAGAAGAACTTCCACTACTACTACTTCTAATATTACAAGAACAACCACTACTACTACTACAAGAAAAACCACTACCACTACTACTACTACTACTATTACAAGAACAACCACTACTACTACTACAATAACAACCACTACTACTACAACAAGAACCAACACTACTACTACTTCTAATATTACAAGAACAACCACTACTACTACTACAAGAACAACCACTACTAGTACTTCAAGAACAACCACTACAACTACCACTACTACTACTACAAGTACACCAATACTACTACAAAAACAACCACTTCTACTACTACTACTACTACAAGAACAACCACTACAACTACTACTACTACTACAAGTACACCAATACTACTACAAGAACAACCACTACTACTACTTCAAGAACAAGCACTACAACTACCACTACTACTACTACAAGTACACCGATATTAACTACAAGAACAACCACTACTACTACTACCATTACAAGAACAACCACTACTACTACTACAAGAACAACCACTACTACTACTACTACTACTACTAGTTCAAGAACAACCACTACAACTACTACTACTAAAAGTGCAACCACTACTACTACAAGAACAACCACTACTACTACTACTACTATTCCAAGAACAACCACTACTACTACTACAATAACAACCACTACTACTACAACAACAACAACCACTACTACTACTACAAGAACAACCTCTACTACTACTACTACAAGAACAACCAGTACTAATACTACAAGTACAACCACTACTACTACTACAAAAACATCCCCTACTACTACTACAAGAACAACCAGTAAAACTACCACTTATACTACTACAAGAAGAACCATTACTACTAGTACTACTACTACTACAAGAGCAACCACTACTACTACTACAAGAACAACCTCTACTACTACTACTACAAGAACAACCACTACTAATACTACAAGAACAACCACTACTACTACTACAAAAACATCCCCTACTACTACTACAAGAACAACCAGTACAACTACCACTCATACTACTACAAGAAGAACCATTACTACTACTACTACTACTACTACTACTACAAGAGCAACCACTACTACTACTACAAGAACAACCTCTACTACTACTACTACAAGAACAACCACTACTAATACTACAAGAACAACCACTACTACTACAAGAACAACCACTACAACTTCCACTACTACTACTACAAGAAGAACCATCACTACTACTACTACTACAAATACTACTACAACAACAACCACTACTACTACTACAAGAACAACCACTACTGCTACTACTACTATTACAAGAAAAACCACTACTACTACTAGTACTACAACTATTACAAGAACAACCACTACTACTTCTACAAGAACAACCAGGACCACTACTACTACTATTACAAGAACAACCACTACTACTACTACAAGAACAACCACCACAACAACTACTATTACTACTACAAGTACAACCACTACTAATACAAGAACAACCACTACTACTAGTACTACTATTACAAGAGCAACCACTACTACTACTACAAGAACAACCTCTTCTGCTACTACTACTACCACAAGAACAAGCACTACTACTACTACAAGAACAACCACTACTAAACTACTACTTCTACTACTACAAGAACAACCACTATTACTACTACAAGAACAAAGACCACTACTACTACTACTACTGCAAGTACTACCACTTACTACTGCAAGAACAACCACTACTACTACTACCATTACAAGAACAACCACTACTACTACTACAAGATCAACCACTACTACTTCAAGAACAACCACTACAACTACTACTACTACTACAAGTGCAACCACTACTACTACAAGAACAACCACTACTACTACTAGTACTATTACAAGAACAACCACTACTACTACTACAATAACAACCACTACTACTACAAGAAGAACTTCCACTACTACTACTTCTAATATTACAAGAACAACCACTACTACTACTACAAGAAAAACCACTACCACTACTACTACTACTACTATTACAAGAACAACCACTACTACTACTACAATAACAACCACTACTACTACAACAAGAACCACCACTACGACTACTTCTAATATTACAAGAACAACCACTACTACTACTACAAGAACAAAGACCACTACTACTACTACTATTACAATACAACCACTACTAGTAATAGAACAACCACTACTACTACTACCATTACAAGAACAACCACTACTACTACTACAAGAACAACCACTACTACTACTACTACTTCAAGAACAACCACTACAACTACTACTACTACTAAAAGTGCCACCACTACTACTACAAGAACAACCACTACTACTACTACTACTATTGCAAGAACAACCACTACAATAACAACCACTACTACTACAACAAGAACCACCACTACTACTACTTCTAATATTACAAGAACAACCACTACTACTACTACAAGAAAACCCACTACTACTACTACTACAACTACTACTACAAGAACAACCACTACTACTACTACAAGAACAACCACTACAACTACCACTACTACTACTACAAGTACACCCATACTACTACAAGAACAACCACTTCTACTACTACTACTACTACAAGAACAACCACTACAACTACTACTACTACAAGTACACCAATACTGCTACAAGAACAACCACTACTACTACAACAAGAACCACCAGTACTACTACTAATATTACAAGAACAACCACTACTACTTCTACAAGAACAACCACTTCTACTACTACTACTACTACAAGAACAACCACTACTACTACTACTACTACTACTACTACTACTACAAGAAAAACCACTACAACTACTACTACTATTACTACTACTACTACTACAAGAACAACCACTACTACTACTACAAGAACAAAGACCACTACTACTACTACTATTACAATACAAACACTACTAGTAATAGAACAACCACTACTACTACTACCATTACAAGAACAACAACTACTACTACTACAAGAACAACCACTACTACTACTACTACTTCAAGAACAACCACTACAACTACTACTACTACTAAAAGTGCCACCACTACTACTACAAGAACAACCCCTACTACTACTACAATAACAACCACTACTACTACAACAAGAACCACCACTACTACTACTTCTAATATTACAAGAACAACCACTACTACTACTACAAGAAAACCCACTACTACTACTACTACTACTACTACAAAAACAACCACTACTACTACTACAAGAACAACCACTACAACTACCACTACTACTATTACAATTACACCCATACTACTACAAGAAAAAACACTTCTACTACTACTACTACTACAAGAACAACCACTACAACTACTACTACTACTACTACAAGTACACCAATACTGCTACAAGAACAACCACTACTACTACAACAAGAACCACCAGTACTACTACTAATATTACAAGAACAACCACTACTACTTCTACAAGAACAACCACTTCTACTACTACTACTACTACAAGAACAACCACTACTACTACTACTACTACTACTACTACTACTACAAGAAAAACCACTACAACTACTACTACTATTACTACTACTACTACTACAAGTACAACCACTACTACTACTACAAGAACAACCACTACTACTACAACAAGAACAACCACTACTATTGCTACTACTATTACAAAAACAAGCACTACTACTACTACAAGAACAACCACTTCTACTAGTACTACTACTACTACAAGAACAACCACTACTACTACTACTAGTACCACTACAACAAGATCAACCACTACAACTACTACAAGAACAACCACTATTAGTACTACATCTACAACTATTACAAGAACAACCACTACTACTACTACAAAAACAACCACCACTACTACTGCTACTACTACAACTATTACAAGAACAACCACTACTACTACTACTAATACAACTATTTTAAGACCAACCACTACAGGTACTACTACTACAACTATTACAAGAACAACCGCTACTACTACTACAAGAACAAACTCAACTTCTACAATGAGAACCACCACTACTACTACTACAAGAACAACCACTACAACTACCACTACTACTACTACAAGAAGAACCATTACTACTACTACTACTACTACTACAACCACTACTACTACAAGAACAACCTGTACTACTACTACAAGAACAACCACTACTGATACTACTACTATTACAAGAAAAACCACTACTACTACTAGTACTACAACTATTACAAGAACAACCACTACTACTTCTACAAGAACAACCAGGACCACTACTACTACTACTAAAATAAAAACCACTACTACTACTACAAGAACAACCACTACAACAACTACTACTACTACTACAAGTACAACCACTACTAATACAAGAACAACCACTACTACTAGTACTACTATTACAAGAGCAACCACTACTACTACTACAAGAACAACCTCTTCTGCTACTACTACTACCACAAGAACAAGCACTACTACTACTACAAGAACAACCACTACTAAACTACTACTTCTACTACTACAAGAACAACCACTATTACTACTACAAGAACAAAGACCACTACTACTACTACTACTACAAGCACTACCACTTACTACTGCAAGAACAACCACTACTACTACTACCTTTACAAGAACAACCACTACTACTACTTCAAGATCAACCACTACTACTACTACTACTACTACTTCAAGAACAACCACTACAACTACTACTACTACAAGTGCAACCAATACTACTACAAGAACAACCAGTACTACTACTAGTACTATTACAAGAACAACCACTACTACTACTACAATAACAACCACTACTACTACAAGAAGAACTTCCACTACTACTACTTCTAATATTACAAGAACAACCACTACTACTACTACAAGAAAAACCACTACCACTACTACTACTATTACAAGAACAACCACTACTACTACTACAATAACAACCACTACTACTACAACAAGAACCACCACTACTACTACTTCTAATATTACAAGAACAACCACTACTACTACTACAAGAACAACCACTACTAGTACTTCAAGAACAACCACTACAACTACCACTACTACTACTACAAGTACACCAATACTACTACAAAAACAACCACTTCTACTACTACTACTACTACAAGAACAACCACTACAACTACTACTACTACTACAAGTACACCAATACTACTACAAGAACAACCACTACTACTACTTCAAGAACAAGCACTACAACTACCACTACTACTTCTACAAGTACACCAATATTAACTACAAGAACAACCACTACTACTACTACCATTACAAGAACAACCACTACTACTACTACAAGAACAACCACTACTACTACTACTACTACTAGTTCAAGAACAACCACTACAACTACTACTACTAAAAGTGCAACCACTACTACTACAAGAACAACCACTACTACTACTACTACTATTCCAAGAACAACCACTACTACTACTACAATAACAACCACTACTACTACAACAACAACAACCACTACTACTACTACAAGAACAACCTCTACTACTACTACTACAAGAACAACCAGTACTAATACTACAAGTACAACCACTACTACTACTACAAAAACATCCCCTACTACTACTACAAGAACAACCAGTACAACTACCACTTATACTACTACAAGAAGAACCATTACTACTAGTACTACTACTACTACAAGAGCAACCACTACTACTACTACAAGAACAACCTCTACTACTACTACTACAAGAACAACCACTACTAATACTACAAGAACAACCACTACTACTACTACAAAAACATCCCCTACTACTACTACAAGAACAACCAGTACAACTACCACTCATACTACTACAAGAAGAACCATTACTACTACTACTACTACTACTACTACTACTACAAGAGCAACCACTACTACTACTACAAGAACAACCTCTACTACTACTACTACAAGAACAACCACTACTAATACTACAAGAACAACCACTACTACTACAAGAACAACCACTACAACTTCCACTACTACTACTACAAGAAGAACCATCACTACTACTACTACTACAAATACTACTACAACAACAACCACTACTACTACTACAAGAACAACCACTACTGCTACTACTACTATTACAAGAAAAACCACTACTACTACTAGTACTACAACTATTACAAGAACAACCACTACTACTTCTACAAGAACAACCAGGACCACTACTACTACTACTACAAGAACAACCACTACTACTACTACAAGAACAACCACTACAACAACTACTACTACTACTACAAGTACAACCACTACTAATACAAGAACAACCACTACTACTAGTACTACTATTACAAGAGCAACCACTACTACTACTACAAGAACAACCTCTTCTGCTACTACTACTACCACAAGAACAAGCACTACTACTACTACAAGAACAACCACTACTAAACTACTACTTCTACTACTACAAGAACAACCACTATTACTACTACAAGAACAAAGACCACTACTACTACTACTACAAGTACTACCACTTACTACTGCAAGAACAACCACTACTACTACTACCATTAGAAGAACAACCACTAATACTACTACAAGATCAACCACTACTACTACTACTACTTCAAGAACAACCACTACAACTACTACAAGTGCAACCACTACTACTACAAGAACAACCACTACTACTACTAGTACTATTACAAGAACAACCACTACTACTACTACAATAACAACCACTACTACTACAAGAAGAACTTCCACTACTACTACTTCTAATATTACAAGAACAACCACTACTACTACTACAAGAAAAACCACTACCACTACTACTACTACTACTATTACAAGAACAACCACTACTACTACTACAATAACAACCACTACTACTACAACAAGAACCACCACTACTACTACTTCTAATATTACAAGAACAACCACTACTACTACTACAAGAACAACCACTACTACTACTTCAAGAACAACCACTACAACTACCACTACTACTACTACAAGTACACCAATACTACTACAAAAACAACCACTTCTACTACTACTACTACTACTACAAGAACAACCACTACAACTACTACTACTACTACAAGTACACCAATACTACTACAAGAACAACCACTACTACTACTTCAAGAACAACCACTACAACTACCACTACTACTACTACAAGTACACCAATATTAACTACAAGAACAACCACTACTACTACTACCATTACAAGAACAACCACTACTACTACTACAAGAACAACCACTACTACTACTACTACTACTAGTTCAAGAACAACCACTACAACTACTACTACTACTAAAAGTGCAACCACTACTACTACAAGAACAACCACTACTACTACTGCTATTCCAAGAACAACCACTACTACTACTACAATAACAACCACTACTACTACAACAACAACAACCACTACTACTACTACAAGAACAACCACTACTAAACTACTACTTCTACTACTACAAGAACAACCACTATTACTACTACAAGAACAAAGACCACTACTACTCCTATTACTACAAGTACTACCACTTACTACTGCAAGAACAACCACTACTACTACTACCATTACAAGAACAACCACTACTACTACTACAAGATCAACCACTACTACTACTACTACTACTTCAAGAACAACCACTACAACTACTACTACTACAAGTGCAACCACTACTACTACCAGAACAACCACTACTACTACTAGTACTATTACAAGAACAACCACTACTACTACTACAAGAACAACCACTACTACTACAACAAGAACCACCACTACTACTACTTCTAATATTACAAGAACAACCACTACTACTACTACAAGAAAAACCACTACCACTACTACTACTACTACTACTACAAGAACAACCACTACTACTACTACTAGTACCACTACAACAAGATCAACCACTACAACTACTACAAGAACAACCACTATTAGTACTACATCTACAACTATTACAAGAACAACCACTACTACTACTACAAAAACAACCACCACTACTACTGCTACTACTACAACTATTACAAGAACAACCACTACTACTACTACTAATACAACTATTTTAAGACCAACCACTACAGGTACTACTACTACAACTATTACAAGAACAACCGCTACTACTACTACAAGAACAAACTCAACTTCTACAATGAGAACCACCACTACTACTACTACAAGAACAACCACTACAACTACCACTACTACTACTACAAGAAGAACCATTACTACTACTACTACTACTACAACCACTACTACTACAAGAACAACCTGTACTACTACTACAAGAACAACCACTACTGATACTACTACTATTACAAGAAAAACCACTACTACTACTAGTACTACAACTATTACAAGAACAACCACTACTACTTCTACAAGAACAACCAGGACCACTGCTACTACTACTAAAATAAAAACCACTACTACTACTACAAGAACAACCACTACAACAACTACTACTACTACTACAAGTACAACCACTACTAATACAAGAACAACCACTACTACTAGTACTACTATTACAAGAGCAACCACTACTACTACTACAAGAACAACCTCTTCTGCTACTACTACTACCACAAGAACAAGCACTACTACTACTACAAGAACAACCACTACTAAACTACTACTTCTACTACTACAAGAACAACCACTATTACTACTACAAGAACAAAGACCACTACTACTACTACTACTGCAAGTACTACCACTTACTACTGCAAGAACAACCACTACTACTACTACCATTACAAGAACAACCACTACTACTACTACAAGATCAACCACTACTACTTCAAGAACAACCACTACAACTACTACTACTACTACAAGTGCAACCACTACTACTACAAGAACAACCACTACTACTACTAGTACTATTACAAGAACAACCACTACTACTACTACAATAACAACCACTACTACTACAAGAAGAACTTCCACTACTACTACTTCTAATATTACAAGAACAACCACTACTACTACTACAAGAAAAACCACTACCACTACTACTACTACTACTATTACAAGAACAACCACTACTACTACTACAATAACAACCACTACTACAACAAGAACCACCACTACGACTACTTCTAATATTACAAGAACAACCACTACTACTACTACAAGAACAAAGACCACTACTACTACTACTATTACAATACAACCACTACTAGTAATAGAACAACCACTACTACTACTACCATTACAAGAACAACCACTACTACTACTACAAGAACAACCACTACTACTACTACTACATCAAGAACAACCACTACAACTACTACTACTACTAAAAGTGCCACCACTACTACTACAAGAACAACCACTACTACTACTACTACTATTGCAAGAACAACCACTACTACTACTACAATAACAACCACTACTACTGCAACAAGAACCACCACTACTACTACTTCTAATATTACAAGAACAACCACTACTACTACTACAAGAAAACCCACTACTACTACTACTACAACTACTACTACAAGAACAACCACTACTACTACTACAAGAACAACCACTACAACTACCACTACTACTACTACAAGTACACCCATACTACTACAAGAACAACCACTTCTACTACTACTACTACTACAAGAACAACCACTACAACTACTACTACTACAAGTACACCAATACTGCTACAAGAACAACCACTACTACTACAACAAGAACCACCAGTACTACTACTAATATTACAAGAACAACCACTACTACTTCTACAAGAACAACCACTTCTACTACTACTACTACTACAAGAACAACCACTACTACTACTACTACTACTACTACTACAAGAAAAACCACTACAACTACTACTACTATTACTACTACTACTACTACAAGAACAACCACTACTACTACTACAAGAACAAAGACCACTACTACTACTACTATTACAATACAAACACTACTAGTAATAGAACAACCACTACTACTACTACCATTACAAGAACAACAACTACTACTACTACAAGAACAACCACTACTACTACTACTACTTCAAGAACAACCACTACAACTACTACTACTACTAAAAGTGCCACCACTACTACTACAAGAACAACCCCTACTACTACTACAATAACAACCACTACTACTACAACAAGAACCACCACTACTACTACTTCTAATATTACAAGAACAACCACTACTACTACTACAAGAAAACCCACTACTACTACTACTACTACTACTACAAAAACAACCACTACTACTACTACAAGAACAACCACTACAACTACCACTACTACTACTACAATTACACCCATACTACTACAAGAAAAAACACTTCTACTACTACTACTACTACAAGAACAACCACTACAACTACTACTACTACTACTACAAGTACACCAATACTGCTACAAGAACAACCACTACTACTACAACAAGAACCACCAGTACTACTACTAATATTACAAGAACAACCACTACTACTTCTACAAGAACAACCACTTCTACTACTACTACTACTACAAGAACAACCACTACTACTACTACTACTACTACTACTACTACAAGAAAAACCACTACAACTACTACTACTATTACTACTACTACTACTACAAGTACAACCACTACTACTACTACAAGAACAACCACTACTACTACAACAAGAACAACCACTACTATTGCTACTACTATTACAAAAACAAGCACTACTACTACTACAAGAACAACCACTTCTACTAGTACTACTACTACTACAAGAACAACCACTACTACTACTACTAGTACCACTACAACAAGATCAACCACTACAACTACTACAAGAACAACCACTATTAGTACTACATCTACAACTATTACAAGAACAACCACTACTACTACTACAAAAACAACCACCACTACTACTGCTACTACTACAACTATTACAAGAACAACCACTACTACTACTACTAATACAACTATTTTAAGACCAACCACTACAGGTACTACTACTACAACTATTACAAGAACAACCGCTACTACTACTACAAGAACAAACTCAACTTCTACAATGAGAACCACCACTACTACTACTACAAGAACAACCACTACAACTACCACTACTACTACTACAAGAAGAACCATTACTACTACTACTACTACTACAACCACTACTACTACAAGAACAACCTGTACTACTACTACAAGAACAACCACTACTGATACTACTACTATTACAAGAAAAACCACTACTACTACTAGTACTACAACTATTACAAGAACAACCACTACTACTTCTACAAGAACAACCAGGACCACTACTACTACTACTAAAATAAAAACCACTACTACTACTACAAGAACAACCACTACAACAACTACTACTACTACTACAAGTACAACCACTACTAATACAAGAACAACCACTACTACTAGTACTACTATTACAAGAGCAACCACTACTACTACTACAAGAACAACCTCTTCTGCTACTACTACTACCACAAGAACAAGCACTACTACTACTACAAGAACAACCACTACTAAACTACTACTTCTACTACTACAAGAACAACCACTATTACTACTACAAGAACAAAGACCACTACTACTACTACTACTACAAGCACTACCACTTACTACTGCAAGAACAACCACTACTACTACTACCTTTACAAGAACAACCACTACTACTACTACAAGATCAACCACTACTACTACTACTACTACTACTTCAAGAACAACCACTACAACTACTACTACTACAAGTGCAACCAATACTACTACAAGAACAACCAGTACTACTACTAGTACTATTACAAGAACAACCACTACTACTACTACAATAACAACCACTACTACTACAAGAAGAACTTCCACTACTACTACTTCTAATATTACAAGAACAACCACTACTACTACTACAAGAAAAACCACTACCACTACTACTACTACTACTATTACAAGAACAACCACTACTACTACTACAATAACAACCACTACTACTACAACAAGAACCACCACTACTACTACTTCTAATATTACAAGAACAACCACTACTACTACTACAAGAACAACCACTACTAGTACTTCAAGAACAACCACTACAACTACCACTACTACTACTACAAGTACACCAATACTACTACAAAAACAACCACTTCTACTACTACTACTACTACAAGAACAACCACTACAACTACTACTACTACTACAAGTACACCAATACTACTACAAGAACAACCACTACTACTACTTCAAGAACAAGCACTACAACTACCACTACTACTTCTACAAGTACACCAATATTAACTACAAGAACAACCACTACTACTACTACCATTACAAGAACAACCACTACTACTACTACAAGAACAACCACTACTACTACTACTACTACTAGTTCAAGAACAACCACTACAACTACTACTACTAAAAGTGCAACCACTACTACTACAAGAACAACCACTACTACTACTACTACTATTCCAAGAACAACCACTACTACTACTACAATAACAACCACTACTACTACAACAACAACAACCACTACTACTACTACAAGAACAACCTCTACTACTACTACTACAAGAACAACCAGTACTAATACTACAAGTACAACCACTACTACTACTACAAAAACATCCCCTACTACTACTACAAGAACAACCAGTACAACTACCACTTATACTACTACAAGAAGAACCATTACTACTAGTACTACTACTACTACAAGAGCAACCACTACTACTACTACAAGAACAACCTCTACTACTACTACTACAAGAACAACCACTACTAATACTACAAGAACAACCACTACTACTACTACAAAAACATCCCCTACTACTACTACAAGAACAACCAGTACAACTACCACTCATACTACTACAAGAAGAACCATTACTACTACTACTACTACTACTACTACTACTACAAGAGCAACCACTACTACTACTACAAGAACAACCTCTACTACTACTACTACAAGAACAACCACTACTAATACTTCAAGAACAACCACTACTACTACAAGAACAACCACTACAACTTCCACTACTACTACTACAAGAAGAACCATCACTACTACTACTACTACAAATACTACTACAACAACAACCACTACTACTACTACAAGAACAACCACTACTGCTACTACTACTATTACAAGAAAAACCACTACTACTACTAGTACTACAACTATTACAAGAACAACCACTACTACTTCTACAAGAACAACCAGGACCACTACTACTACTACTACAAGAACAACCACTACTACTACTACAAGAACAACCACTACAACAACTACTACTACTACTACAAGTACAACCACTACTAATACAAGAACAACCACTACTACTAGTACTACTATTACAAGAGCAACCACTACTACTACTACAAGAACAACCTCTTCTGCTACTACTACTACCACAAGAACAAGCACTACTACTACTACAAGAACAACCACTACTAAACTACTACTTCTACTACTACAAGAACAACCACTATTACTACTACAAGAACAAAGACCACTACTACTACTACTACAAGTACTACCACTTACTACTGCAAGAACAACCACTACTACTACTACCATTAGAAGAACAACCACTAATACTACTACAAGATCAACCACTACTACTACTACTACTTCAAGAACAACCACTACAACTACTACAAGTGCAACCACTACTACTACAAGAACAACCACTACTACTACTAGTACTATTACAAGAACAACCACTACTACTACTACAATAACAACCACTACTACTACAAGAAGAACTTCCACTACTACTACTTCTAATATTACAAGAACAACCACTACTACTACTACAAGAAAAACCACTACCACTACTACTACTACTACTATTACAAGAACAACCACTACTACTACTACAATAACAACCACTACTACTACAACAAGAACCACCACTACTACTACTTCTAATATTACAAGAACAACCACTACTACTACTACAAGAACAACCACTACTACTACTTCAAGAACAACCACTACAACTACCACTACTACTACTACAAGTACACCAATATTAACTACAAGAACAACCACTACTACTACTACCATTACAAGAACAACCACTACTACTACTACAAGAACAACCACTACTACTACTACTACTACTAGTTCAAGAACAACCACTACAACTACTACTACTACTAAAAGTGCAACCACTACTACTACAAGAACAACCACTACTACTACTGCTATTCCAAGAACAACCACTACTACTACTACAATAACAACCACTACTACTACAACAACAACAACCACTACTACTACTACAAGAACAACCACTACTAAACTACTACTTCTACTACTACAAGAACAACCACTATTACTACTACAAGAACAAAGACCACTACTACTACTATTACTACAAGTACTACCACTTACTACTGCAAGAACAACCACTACTACTACTACCATTACAAGAACAACCACTACTACTACTACAAGATCAACCACTACTACTACTACTACTACTTCAAGAACAACCACTACAACTACTACTACTACTACAAGTGCAACCACTACTACTACCAGAACAACCACTACTACTACTAGTACTATTACAAGAACAACCACTACTACTACTACAAGAACAACCACTACTACTACAACAAGAACCACCACTACTACTACTTCTAATATTACAAGAACAACCACTACTACTACTACAAGAAAAACCACTACCACTACTACTACTACTACTACTACAAGAACAACCACTACTACTACTACTAGTACCACTACAACAAGATCAACCACTACAACTACTACAAGAACAACCACTATTAGTACTACATCTACAACTATTACAAGAACAACCACTACTACTACTACAAAAACAACCACCACTACTACTGCTACTACTACAACTATTACAAGAACAACCACTACTACTACTACTAATACAACTATTTTAAGACCAACCACTACAGGTACTACTACTACAACTATTACAAGAACAACCGCTACTACTACTACAAGAACAAACTCAACTTCTACAATGAGAACCACCACTACTACTACTACAAGAACAACCACTACAACTACCACTACTACTACTACAAGAAGAACCATTACTACTACTACTACTACTACAACCACTACTACTACAAGAACAACCTGTACTACTACTACAAGAACAACCACTACTGATACTACTACTATTACAAGAAAAACCACTACTACTACTAGTACTACAACTATTACAAGAACAACCACTACTACTTCTACAAGAACAACCAGGACCACTGCTACTACTACTAAAATAAAAACCACTACTACTACTACAAGAACAACCACTACAACAACTACTACTACTACTACAAGTACAACCACTACTAATACAAGAACAACCACTACTACTAGTACTACTATTACAAGAGCAACCACTACTACTACTACAAGAACAACCTCTTCTGCTACTACTACTACCACAAGAACAAGCACTACTACTACTACAAGAACAACCACTACTAAACTACTACTTCTACTACTACAAGAACAACCACTATTACTACTACAAGAACAAAGACCACTACTACTACTACTACTACAAGCACTACCACTTACTACTGCAAGAACAACCACTACTACTACTACCTTTACAAGAACAACCACTACTACTACTACTACTACTTCAAGAACAACCACTACAACTACTACTACTACTACAAGTGCAACCACTACTACTACAAGAACAACCACTACTACTACTAGTACTATTACAAGAACAACCACTACTACTACTACAATAACAACCACTACTACTACAAGAAGAACTTCCACTACTACTACTTCTAATATTACAAGAACAACCACTACTACTACTACAAGAAAAAACACTACCACTACTACTACTACTACTATTACAAGAACAACCACTACTACTACTACAATAACAACCACTACTACTACAACAAGAACCACCACTACGACTACTTCTAATATTACAAGAACAACCACTACTACTACTACAAGAACAACCACTACTACTACTTCAAGAACAACCACTACAACTACCACTACTACTACTAGAAGTACACCAATACTACTACAAAAACAACCACTTCTACTACTACTACTACTACAAGAACAACCACTACAACTACTACTACTACTACAAGTACACCAATACTACTACAAGAACAACCACTACTACTACTTCAAGAACAACCACTACAACTACCACTACTACTACTACAAGTACACCGATATTAACTACAAGAACAACCACTACTACTACTACCATTACAAGAACAACCACTACTACTACTACAAGAACAACCACTACTACTACTACTACTACTACTAGTTCAAGAACAACCACTACAACTACTACTACTACTAAAAGTGCAACCACTACTACTACAAGAACAACCACTACTACTACTACTACTATTCCAAGAACAACCACTACTACTACTACAATAACAACCACTACTCCTACAACAACAACAACCATTACTACTACTAAAAGAACAACCTCTACTACTACTACTACAAGAACAACCAGTACTAATACTACAAGAACAACCACTACTACTACTACAAAAACATCCCCTACTACTACTACAAGAACAACCAGTACAACTACCACTTATACTACTACAAGAAGAACCATTACTACTACTACTACTACTACTACTACAAGAGCAACCACTACTACTACTACAAGAACAACCTCTACTACTACTACTACAAGAACAACCACTACTAATACTACAAGAACAACCACTACTACTACAAGAACAACCACTACAACTTCCACCACTACTACTACAAGAAGAACCATCACTACTACTACTACTACAAATACTACTACAACAACAACCACTACTACTACTACAAGAACAACCACTACTGCTACTACTACTATTACAAGAAAAACCACTACTACTACTAGTACTACAACTATTACAAGAACAACCACTACTACTTCTACAAGAACAACCAGGACCACTACTACTACTATTACAAGAACAACCACTACTACTACTACAAGAACAACCACTACAACAACTACTATTACTACTACAAGTACAACCACTACTAATACAAGAACAACCACTACTACTAGTACTACTATTACAAGAGCAACCACTACTACTACTACAAGAACAACCTCTTCTGCTACTACTACTACCACAAGAACAAGCACTACTACTACTACAAGAACAACCACTACTAAACTACTACTTCTACTACTACAAGAACAACCACTATTACTACTACAAGAACAAAGACCACTACTACTACTACTACTGCAAGTACTACCACTTACTACTGCAAGAACAACCACTACTACTACTACCATTACAAGAACAACCACTACTACTACTACAAGATCAACCACTACTACTTCAAGAACAACCACTACAACTACTACTACTACTACAAGTGCAACCACTACTACTACAAGAACAACCACTACTACTACTGGTACTATTACAAGAACAACCAATACTACTACTACAATAACAACCACTACTACTACAAGAAGAACTTCCACTACTACTACTTCTAATATTACAAGAACAACCACTACTACTACTACAAGAAAAACCACTACCACTACTACTACTACTACTATTACAAGAACAACCACTACTACTACTACAATAACAACCACTACTACTACAACAAGAACCACCACTATGACTACTTCTAATATTACAAGAACAACCACTACTACTACTACAAGAACAACCACTACTACTACTTCAAGAACAACCACTACAACTACCACTACTACTACTACAAGTACACCAATACTACTACAAAAACAACCACTTCTACTACTACTACTACTACAAGAACAACCACTACAACTACTACTACTACTACAAGTACACCAATACTACTACAAGAACAACCACTACTACTACTTCAAGAACAACCACTACAACTACCACTACTACTACTACAAGTACACCAATATTAACTACAAGAACAACCACTACTACTACTACCATTACAAGAACAACCACTACTACTACTACAAGAACAACCACTACTACTACTACTACTACTACTAGTTCAAGAACAACCACTACAACTACTACTACTACTAAAAGTGCAACCACTACTACTACAAGAACAACCACTACTACTACTACTACTATTCCAAGAACAACCACTACTACTACTACAATAACAACCACTACTACTACAACAACAACAACCACTACTACTACTACAAGAACAACCTCTACTACTACTACTACAAGAACAACCAGTACTAATACTACAAGAACAACCACTACTACTACTACAAAAACATCCCCTACTACTACTACAAGAACAACCAGTACAACTACCACTTATACTACTACAAGAAGAACCATTACTACTACTACTACTACTACTACAAGAGCAACCACTACTACTACTACAAGAACAACCTCTACTACTACTACTACAAGAACAACCACTACTAATACTACAAGAACAACCACTACTACTACAAGAACAACCACTACAACTTCCACTACTACTAGTACAAGAAGAACCATCACTACTACTACTACTACAAATACTACTACAACAACAACCACTACTACTACTACAAGAACAACCACTACTGCTACTACTACTATTACAAGAAAAACCACTACTACTACTAGTACTACAACTATTACAAGAACAACCACTACTACTTCTACAAGAACAACCAGGACCACTACTACTACTATTACAAGAACAACCACTACTACTACTACAAGAACAACCACCACAACAACTACTATTACTACTACAAGTACAACCACTACTAATACAAGAACAACCACTACTACTAGTACTACTATTACAAGAGCAACCACTACTACTACTACAAGAACAACCTCTTCTGCTACTACTACTACCACAAGAACAAGCACTACTACTACTACAAGAACAACCACTACTAAACTACTACTTCTACTACTACAAGAACAACCACTATTACTACTACAAGAACAAAGACCACTACTACTACTACTACTGCAAGTACTACCACTTACTACTGCAAGAACAACCACTACTACTACTACCATTACAAGAACAACCACTACTACTACTACAAGATCAACCACTACTACTTCAAGAACAACCACTACAACTACTACTACTACTACAAGTGCAACCACTACTACTACAAGAACAACCACTACTACTACTAGTACTATTACAAGAACAACCACTACTACTACTACAATAACAACCACTACTACTACAAGAAGAACTTCCACTACTACTACTTCTAATATTACAAGAACAACCACTACTACTACTACAAGAAAAACCACTACCACTACTACTACTACTACTATTACAAGAACAACCACTACTACTACTACAATAACAACCACTACTACTACAACAAGAACCACCACTACGACTACTTCTAATATTACAAGAACAACCACTACTACTACTACAAGAACAAAGACCACTACTACTACTACTATTACAATACAACCACTACTAGTAATAGAACAACCACTACTACTACTACCATTACAAGAACAACCACTACTACTACTACAAGAACAACCACTACTACTACTACTACTTCAAGAACAACCACTACAACTACTACTACTACTAAAAGTGCCACCACTACTACTACAAGAACAACCACTACTACTACTACTACTATTGCAAGAACAACCACTACTACTACTACAATAACAACCACTACTACTACAACAAGAACCACCACTACTACTACTTCTAATATTACAAGAACAACCACTACTACTACTACAAGAAAACCCACTACTACTACTACTACAACTACTACTACAAGAACAACCACTACTACTACTACAAGAACAACCACTACAACTACCACTTCTACTACTACAAGTACACCCATACTACTACAAGAACAACCACTTCTACTACTACTACTACTACAAGAACAACCACTACAACTACTACTACTACAAGTACACCAATACTGCTACAAGAACAACCACTACTACTACAACAAGAACCACCAGTACTACTACTAATATTACAAGAACAACCACTACTACTTCTACAAGAACAACCACTTCTACTACTACTACTACTACAAGAACAACCACTACTACTACTACTACTACTACTACTACTACTACAAGAAAAACCACTACAACTACTACTACTATTACTACTACTACTACTACAAGAACAACCACTACTACTACTACATGAACAAAGACCACTACTACTACTACTATTACAATACAAACACTACTAGTAATAGAACAACCACTACTACTACTACCATTACAAGAACAACAACTACTACTACTACAAGAACAACCACTACTACTACTACTACTTCAAGAACAACCACTACAACTACTACTACTACTAAAAGTGCCACCACTACTACTACAAGAACAACCCCTACTACTACTACAATAACAACCACTACTACTACAACAAGAACCACCACTACTACTACTTCTAATATTACAAGAACAACCACTACTACTACTACAAGAAAACCCACTACTACTACTACTACTACTACTACAAAAACAACCACTACTACTACTACAAGAACAACCACTACAACTACCACTACTACTACTACAATTACACCCATACTACTACAAGAAAAAACACTTCTACTACTACTACTACTACAAGAACAACCACTACAACTACTACTACTACTACTACAAGTACACCAATACTGCTACAAGAACAACCACTACTACTAAAACAAGAACCACCAGTACTACTACTAATATTACAAGAACAACCACTACTACTTCTACAAGAACAACCACTTCTACTACTACTACTACTACAAGAACAACCACTACTACTACTACTACTACTACTACTACTACAAGAAAAACCACTACAACTACTACTACTATTACTACTACTACTACTACAAGTACAACCACTACTACTACTACAAGAACAACCACTACTACTACAACAAGAACAACCACTACTATTGCTACTACTATTACAAAAACAAGCACTACTACTACTACAAGAACAACCACTTCTACTAGTACTACTACTACTACAAGAACAACCACTACTACTACTACTAGTACCACTACAACAAGATCAACCACTACAACTACTACAAGAACAACCACTATTAGTACTACATCTACAACTATTACAAGAACAACCACTACTACTACTACAAAAACAACCACCACTACTACTGCTACTACTACAACTATTACAAGAACAACCACTACTACTACTACTAATACAACTATTTTAAGACCAACCACTACAGGTACTACTACTACAACTATTACAAGAACAACCGCTACTACTACTACAAGAACAAACTCAACTTCTACAATGAGAACCACCACTACTACTACTACAAGAACAACCACTACAACTACCACTACTACTACTACAAGAAGAACCATTACTACTACTACTACTACTACTACAACCACTACTACTACAAGAACAACCTGTACTACTACTACAAGAACAAGACTACTGATACTACTACTATTACAAGAACAACCACTACTACTTCTACAAGAACAACCAGGACCACTACTACTACTACTAAAATAAAAACCACTACTACTACTACAAGAACAACCACTACAACAACTACTACTACTACTACAAGTACAACCACTACTAATACAAGAACAACCACTACTACTAGTACTACTATTACAAGAGCAACCACTACTACTACTACAAGAACAACCTCTTCTGCTACTACTACTACCACAAGAACAAGCACTACTACTACTACAAGAACAACCACTACTAAACTACTACTTCTACTACTACAAGAACAACCACTATTACTACTACAAGAACAAAGACCACTACTACTACTACTACTACAAGCACTACCACTTACTACTGCAAGAACAACCACTACTACTACTACCTTTACAAGAACAACCACTACTACTTCTACAAGATCAACCACTACTACTACTACTACTACTACTTCAAGAACAACCACTACAACTACTACTACTACAAGTGCAACCAATACTACTACAAGAACAACCAGTACTACTAGTAGTACTATTACAAGAACAACCACTACTACTACTACAATAACAACCACTACTACTACAAGAAGAACTTCCACTACTACTACTTCTAATATTACAAGAACAACCACTACTACTACTACAAGAAAA